>NW_023994417.1:102500-122500 GCF_015586225.1 Lucilia sericata | reverse complement strand
AAATAATCCTTGCGCCTATTTATCTGACCTTAAGTGCATGTAGTATTTTTCTGGGACACACTACTGTGGAAAAGATAATATGAATTCGTTTGAGCCTGCCATTGCAAAGTAAAATATTGTTTTATGAATGGCTGACATGTGCTTTGTGGTACCAACCAAGTGCTCCTTTTGGATGTTGTTTTTTTTTGTTTTCTTCATTTTTCTACTTTAGCTTTTCAGATGTCGTTGCAGTGTCTGTGTGTATTGTTTTCCACAAGAATCTATGAATGTTGAAGTAGTAGTACGTAGTCGTAGTACGATAGTATGTAATGTACATATTTTGAGTAAGTAGTAAAATGAGATTATAAGGAATGAAAGTTATTTTTGCACAATGTACAACTATTTTAAAAGGTTTTATGCTAAAGGCTTTTAAGGATATTAAGGCAGGGGTTCCTACTTTCTTTGTAATGCTAAAATTTGATTCTTCCACCATGATAAAAGTTTGTGATTTTGGTAAGCAAATAGTAATGACAACATAGTAGCTCAATACAGACTCATACATGCAATTAGTAATCCATCAACTTTATAACATATTTGGTAGAAGGGAAAAACTGTTTTCATAACCAAACAAAAATATGCTAAAAATATCAAAATTAAAGTCTAACTTAACTATTTTCCAGGAACTTTATTAAATGGATTTATTCATATACCTATTTCCAACATACTTCTAAACGCCCTTTAGACACAATTTGGTATATTTTTTGCATTTTTTTTTGGAAATTTCAAATTTTGTTTAACTATAACCTGGCCGACATGGTAGACAAGCACCAATTTGGATTAATGGAAGCCAATCGAATGAAAAGTGCGTACAAGCAACATAAATGAATATTCATTTTATGAGAGCCTCCAAACTACTTCTGCTACTTGCCCTTACTAACCCACCCACCATCACAACAATCCTTTTTAGTTGCCAAAGTGTATGCTGGCAAAACATTCATTTCAACTATGATAACTGAGCCTTCAGAAACACTAGAACATCGACAGCAGCTATATAGCAATAGCCAACTACAAAAATAAAGAGAAAAAAAATTCAAATGAAAAACGAACAAAATTTATATGCGAGTTAAGTTGGAATTTGTATGCTCATATTTCTTTACGAGCTTTTATGTGGCCCATTGACCAGTTTTATTTGGTTGGATTGCTCTTGTTCTTTGCCTTGCTGTCGATCTGTCCGTCTCACTCTGCCCTTACAATTCTACACAAACTTTGCATATGAAACCAGGTATGGGATTTAGAATTTTCATATTATAGTGAGAATTTTCGTATATTCGGTGAGAGTTTAAAGATGTATTTTGGGGTAAGTAAGGCCGCACCCAAGATCTTAGCTCTGCGGGAACTTACTAATTGGCAGTAACATAGAATATGTTTTTATGTTTCCTCTAGTACGTTGCCTAGAGTAAACTAATGGTATTTAAGACCACAATGTCCAGTAAGTAATCTCGTTAGTGCTATGAGATCGCTTTTATTGAGCGCTAGCCGCTTTTGGGATTTTCCCTTCGACAAAGTTATGTAACGTTTTTGTCTGTATGGGCCCTAGTATAGCTTCACAATGGCGAACAAACTCAGATTTCATCCAAGAGTCATATTTGGCTTTGGCATATGCTAGATGGGTTCAGGGCCAATTAATTGGTGACGACCGCCCCTTTTTGCAGGCAGTTTTCATTTTCATTGCCAGAGTGACCCTCATGGGCAGGTATTCAACATAAAGTCAGTTTACCTAATTCATTAAGTGTAGCAGTGTAGCAGGCAGTCCATTACAAACGCTCGCCCTATCTTTGAATGCCAATAAGGCCTTGAGTAATGCTTGGCTATCACATACTATACATAAATATTCTAAATTCCTTGGTTCTTCTCCTATCGCACTCTTTAGCAAGCTTTATATGCAATAGAGCGCTCATCGCATGGTACGTGAGACAAGTTCTCATAGCTCTAGTTATAGAAACACAAATGAGACGATAAATCTTGTTCGCAGAAGTCCGAGTTGTGACCTTTTCCACTTCTTGAGAGGAAGCCAAAGAGGCTAAGGTCAATATAGGCTTTATTATGGTATCAAATGTAAATAAAATCATTTTCGGCTTGAGACCCCATGTACAACCTAACAGCCTTTGATATGCATATAATGCTCTGATGGCTTTGTTTATAGTAGTGGAATATATTTGAATTCCTATTAAGGGAAAGAAGTTAAATAGTTCTTCGAAAAACGTAATCGTTGAGATCTATGTCCTGTAAATGGTATAAGAATGGTTTTTAGGAGTCGATGGTTACACTTTATCTTGACACCGTTTGGATATTAGATTGCATCCGCTCCGATATCTCTATAGCGTCAAATCCTGTCATGGATATCAAGAAGACTATCGACAACCATCCCTAACAGCAATGGAGAAAGTACAGCCTCTGATAGGCCATATAATCCTCGATCATTCACATATATATAATGACTCTAGATGTCAGCATTTCTAGTGTCCAGTTTCTTTAGAACCGTATGTCAATGAACGCACAAAAGGCAATTTGTTTAGCCCAGAGCCTTTTTGATCTGTTTAGTAACTTGGTGTATAGCAGTCACCCATTATGTCGCTACCCTGTGCCCAATTTTTCGTAAAGATTCTTTCGGCCAGGCTCTTATCTCTATTATTCATAAAGGGTACCCATGAGGTTGTTGGAGCTGTGTTTTCTGGCCCTGATCCTTAAAGTGGCTGTCGAGAAGCAGATTGCTGGTATCCTCCAACGTACCGTTTGCACGCTTTAGCTTAAAAAGACCATTTGGGTGATCGCGTGATAGAGCTTTATGTAGCATTAGGAATATGGTGAATCTATTCACAATGGTGTAGCCTTGTTGTAATCAGTGAGTGCCAATTTGGAGGTGGTCCAGTCACATGTTTGTTTGGCTCTATTGAACAATCCTCTTGTCTTTGTCTTGAGATTTTCTAGCTGATTGTTCCACCAGGGTGCATCTCTTTCAGGCTTTTTAGATTTTAACTGACAAGAGTTGATGTGTAGGCATTGTTAGTGTTCATGTACAGCTCATTGGACTCAAAGTCAATTTTCGGCGAGGCATAGATTATGCCCTTAAGGCCGATCTTTCATTACTACTATAAAATTACATTTTATGTTCGAATGATCTCTAGTATCCAGTCCTGTATGGCAGTTTTTTTTTCGTTATGAAGTTTGTTAAAGTGTGGCTGCCACTGCCTTAGATAAGACAAGTAAAAATTCAAAAATGTTTTTTTTTTTTTCTTCAACTCCACCTACCGCACAGCCAACACGACGCACACATACATATTAACGAGTAAGTGAGTATATGAATACCAAACAATACAAATACACTCATGTATATTTGGCCAACATTGTGATCTATAATTTTTACTTCCTATTAAAATGTCATCGTTAAAGTTGCAGCGCCGCAACGCAGTAGTATGTAAAAGTTTTTTCTTTTTTTGGTTTGTTTGCAGCAAGTATGTATGTTTATTGCCACTAGGATCAGTGCCACTGATGCTGCCTACATACATATAAAAATGCTTTGTTCAATTTTCTTCTTTTGTATGCACATTGTTGAGTCATTGAGTCGGTGGATGTCTGTGATTGTTAAACACAGAATTTTTGCTTTTCTCCTTCTCCATCTCCTCTATGGCTTGGCAATCAATTTAAACAAAAGCCAAAAACTACAAAGTGCAAAAAATATTTAAAAAAATTGAAAAAAATAGAACCTCTTAGTTGCAGGCTGCTTTAACTTATTCATTCAGTATTCTTGTTTTATTGCTGTTTTCTCCCTCTTGGTACTTTCCGCCTTTCAGAGGCGAATGCCGTTAAGGGGTTTGGGATTTTGGTTGAATTTTTGCTCGTATGTGCGTGTTTGTTGCTCTTGCTCGATGCTTTTTCAAATAAATGCAATTGACGGAAAACTCCTATGCCGACTATGGGCCACTATAAACATAAGTTTGTATGAAAATTTGGAATATAGTATACAAGTGAATGTATCTATCTATTTAGTAGTTTGTTTTTGTATTCTTCAACTAAACTTTAGGCCAGATAATACTGGAATAATACAGAGAGAGAGCGGAAAAAACTAAAAATTTATATAGAATTCTATCTATTAGCGTTTGGTGTTTTGTGTCTGAATAGGCTAAAATATTGTATAGAGATGTTATGATAATCGTTTTTAGATGTCCTTTTTAAAGAGGATTTTTTATATTTGTTCTTATTATTGTCGGCAGTTTATTGAATTTCCTTTTTTCGTTGTTCGCTCTGTCTGTTGGTTTAATTTACCCTTAATATTTATTTAAAAGCAGAAGTAAACATTGTATTGGCGACAAAGGAAGTTAAACAATGATTTTCAGGAGATTCATTTGATATTGTGTATAAAATTGGTTTATTTTTCATGACTCGTTTATAGGAAATTTCATTTATATTAAAGGGCTAGATTGAATAACAAATAACAAGGGAGCAAAGTTATAGTAACTCCAGTGTTGCCAATGTTTTTCCAACATTTCCCGTTAAACTATGTCAAAAATATCGCCAGAAACCGTCAGATTTAGGTTTTTGCAAAAGCCCAAAAAATACAACATTTTAATAACTTTTTTTTTTAAATTAGGATTATTAAGGGTTTTTTGTATAAACGTTCAAATTGTGCAATCTTTCCATTTTGGACTTTTCATTATATTTTTCACAAATTGTATGGAATTTTACTTCCGCAACACTGATACATTTGATCGCCTATTTGAACTGATCATTTTAAAATAAATTTTCTCTTCTAAATAATACAAATGTGCAAGTTTGCCCACGTACTTCATGAATCCCCTTATTGAATTTCGACTATTGAATAGGCTACTGAAAGTAGTCCAGACTATAGATTATACTATAGACTGGACCATACACTAGACTATAAAATAGACTAAAGACCACATTATAGTCTAGACTAGACTAGATTATAGACTAGACTATAGACTAGACTATAGACTAGACTATAGACTAGACTATAGACTAGACTATAGACTAGACTATAGACTAGACTATAGACTAGACTATAGACTAGACTATAGACTAGACTATAGACTAGACTATAGACTAGACTATAGACTAGACTATAGACTAGACTATAGACTAGACTATAGACTAGACTAGACTATAGACTAGACTATAGACTAGACTATAGACTAGACTATAGACTAGACTATAGACTAGACTATAGACTAGACTATAGACTAGACTATAGACTAGACTATAGACTAGACTATAGACTAGACTATAGACTAGACTATAGACTAGACTATAGACTAGACTATAGACTAGACTATAGACTAGACTATAGACTAGACTATAGACTAGACTATAGACTAGACTATAGACTAGACTATAGACTAGACTATAGACTAGACTATAGACTAGACTATAGACTAGACTATAGACTAGACTATAGACTAGACTATAGACTAGACTATAGACTAGACTATAGACTAGACTATAGACTAGACTATAGACTAGACTATAGACTAGACTATAGACTAGACTATAGACTATATAGACAGACTATAGACTAGACTATAGACTAGACTATAGACTAGACTATAGACTAGACTATAGACTAGACTATAGACTAGACTATAGACTAGACTATACTAGACTAGACTACTAGACTAGACTATAGACTAACTATCTATCGACTAGGACTATAGGCAAGACTATACACTAGACTAAAGATTACGCATTTTTTTCCCGCAATTGCCATTTCAAAGACGTCAGTTTTACGGGAAAAACGTCAAATTGGCAACAATGAGTTACTCCCCGGCAAGTCAGTGAATTGTTTCAGCTATAAATTTCTAACTTCTTGATCAGGGAATATGATCTATATACTCAAACGGATCCGTACTTAAATAAAGTTTGAATAGGTATTACTCAAATCGTTTACTCCTAATCTCGTTGCAGAACTAAACGTATCGTTTTTCATATTATGTACATAACATAAAATTAATTTCAATTTTCATTACCACCATGTCAAATTCATCAATTAGCCGTGTGTGAGAACTAGTAAAAACTTTTTCACTTCAATCATAAAAATTTACATCGTACACACGATTATATGTTGCATGAATTTAAAACAGTCAAAAGTATCAAAAACTTAACATCTTTACCAGCGTAATAATATTGAAAATAGTTGCATGTATACGTACGTGCAGAATACTTGTTGATAGTAAATGAAGTCTTTAACTTTGCGTGTGTTAAATGGAAGAATTTACAGTTGAG
The DNA here is from genome assembly GCF_015586225.1 of Lucilia sericata. Taxonomy (NCBI): domain Eukaryota; kingdom Metazoa; phylum Arthropoda; class Insecta; order Diptera; family Calliphoridae; genus Lucilia; species Lucilia sericata. Next base: position 116,224 of record NW_023994417.1, on the reverse strand, counting down.
TGGAAAAGAATATTGAATTTAATATTAAAACTACATACGATAGAGTGATGGCTGCTTGTAGTGTATGTGTGTGTGTGTGAGTGTGTCTGATAGATGAGAGCCTGTAAACTTCCTATATACTTGCCACAGCAACCAACAATGACTTTTTTATTATTTCCGCAAGGTAAGCGAAAGAGTGAAAAAAATTTCCTTTCAAGCATTTATTTTTGCTACACATACATTTAATATAATCACAGGCAGGTGTATTAAGTTGCACTGTGCCTCATATGGTTGCATCACACATAACAACACTTTGTGTTTTTTTTTTTCGAACATAGTCAGCAATTTTTATTACAGTTTTTGGATTTATTTTTTTTCTTTTATTTTCTGTTTGATATCCTGTGGTAATTGGGTCATATCGAAAATTGAGGAAAATAATATTTTTTTCCCTGGCATTTCGTATTTTTTCTTTTTATTATGTTCGCTTAACTGCGCCTCGTTAGTATTGTTTGATTACGTACGTCATGATTTTAAGTTGGAAGTCGCACACACGTGTTGTAAGTGCAAGTTCATTGAACATTAATATTTGCTTTGTCCAACTGCCATATTTTTGAATTATTGTTATATTTTCTTTCTTTTTTCGGAATTGATTTATATAGGGAGTGGAGAAACTATTTTTAATAATAAACAATGCTAGAGGGAATCATTAATCGTGCTTGGTTTCCACGAGTAATTCATGCGAAAGTGAAATCCGAAATAAAGTACAAAACCGGGGGATGGAATTGCATAATTTTCGTGCAAACTTTAAGGACCTTTGGGTTATTGTGAAAAATTTTGAAAATACACTTGATTTAATTTAACTGGTAAACTGAACGTTTTTTTTTTATCAGATTTTGCTTCATAAAGCTTTAAAGGTCTTTTAAGGGCAAAAACGTCAGTACACTATAGGCTAGGCAATACACATTGAGCCAAAGACTAGTCAATAGGCTTACTCGTATATTAGTCAATAGACGAGTTCACAGACAATAGGCAATGAACATTAAAATAGTTCACAAGTGTCATAGACTAAACTAGACCATAACTTGTTCATTGATTAGCTAACTGGACTGTGCTATAGACTGGCCAATGGCCTAGGACATAGACTGGTTAATGGTCTAGGCCATAGACAAGTCAATGGACTGTGACATAGAATGGTTAATGGACTAGGCCATTGTCTAGTTAGTGGACTAGGCCATAGACTAGTCAATGGACTGTGATATAGACTGGTTAATGGACTAGGACATAGACTGGTTAATGGACTAGGCCATAGACTTGTCAGTGGACTAGGACATAGACTGGTTAATGGACTAAGCCATAGACTAGCTAATGGACTGTGATATGGACTGGTTAATGGACTAGGACATAGACTGGTTAATGGACTAGGCCAAAGAATTGTCAGTGGACTAGTACATAGACTGGTTAATGGACTAGGCCATAGACTAGTCAATGGACTATGATATAGACTGGTTAATGGGACTAGGCCATAGACTATTTAATGGACTTGTCCATAGACTATTCAATAGATTAGTCGATAGATTAGTAAATAGTATACATTCTAGTCACAGACTATTCATCAGAATAGTCAATAAACTATTCAATAGACAAGTCGATAGACTAGTCAATGAACTAGGTCATAGACTAATCAATACTTTAGTCCACTGACTTCACAATAGATTAGTTAATAAACTACAAACAAATAAAATTGTGTAATCCATACTCAAATAAATCCGGAGCAGTTTCAGAAGTACGGTAAGTACATTTTTTCTTAAATCAAGTACAAAATACTTGATTCAAGTATTGGTGCGTTAAGTATGAAAAATCTAATTTAAGCCTTTTTTAAGTCAAGGTGACCTTACAAGGTACTTAATATGAGAATTTTTGGTTCGATTCAATCTCATATACATACTTGATTTGAGATCAGAACAAGGTTGATTTAAGAATTTAAAATGTTGAATTAATCCCAAAATGGGCTTGATTTAAGCACAATTCATACTTGATTTCAATTTCTTATTTGTAGTGTGTTTACAAGTACTGATTTCGCTTAATCGAAAGCGATGCAGGTCCTCTTGTAACACTACAGGCATGTTGAGGTAACAAAACAGCCCAACTAAATATTATTACTTTCGAATAAATCATAATGTTAAGGGTGAAAAAAGTTATTATCTTTTCAGACCAAAAATACGAAATAATTACAAAACCAAATAACCAACTTAATTATACACATAATCCCCAAAATAACTTACCAAAGATTTGGTTATTTATTCTACTCAACGAAGTACCACTTTATTAACCTTCATCAGTTTGCAATATTGGGTTCATAATAACTATAAGGGTTTTTCTATATTTATTTGCTAATAACTATTAAAATGTTTATAAATAACTTTTAATGTTATTTAATGGGTTATTTGTTTATATTTGTACTATAAACTAAATAATAAACAAATATTTAAGTAACTTACACATGTACGTAACAAGGAGCAACGGAATTATAACAACCCGGCAGTTCGGTGTAGCTTTCGTAAACTTATGAAATTCGGAAATTTAAAGTGTATACTTAGTAGATTACTTAGGGACACCTAAGTAACTTGAGGACACTTACGTTTGGCTTTCTGGCTTTCTTTACTAGGACATTTGGGGAAATTTTATCCAAATGGACTGTTTGAATCCTTATTAAACCTAGAAATATGTACATTCAAGTCAAGTGCTTAGACATTTGCGGAAATTTTATCCAAATGGACTACTTGAATCCTTATTAAACCACTGGCAACAAAATCATTAAAGTTTTTTTTGTTTGTTTTGTGTTTGTATATGTATTTGTTTATAACATTATTATAGTTTCCCCTTATCCATTAAACACTCAAACGTAAACGAAGTGAAATGAAATGAAACGATAATGATAATTGCAATTACAATTACAATAATATAGACGACTTTCTTTCTATCTGTCTTTTAAACATGTCTGAGAGTATTTGTCTGGCTTGTTGTCTGTCAGTCACAATATCTGTTTAATCTCTTTTGGTTTGTGTATGTGTCAATACCACTAGAATAACAATGTATATAATGACACATACAGTACAGATTATTTGAATAAGTTTTAAAATAAAATTTTTCTGGAGGAAAAAGAGGGCGTGGCATTAAATCAATATTTGCAGATCAATATATATATATAGAGTGCTTATTGTGGTGGCGATCAACCTTTTAAGCCGTCAAGTAATTTTTGTAACTGGGAACTGAATTATGGAGTAAGTTTTTCTCTCCCTATTCAAACAACTTAGACTATGAGTTAAATTCTCTTGGATAAATAGTAATTTAAGGTCATTTATTGTTATGTTTAACTATCATGATGAAGTGTTTGTTGGCTGTTTGTTTGGTTAGTATGTTGGTTGGGAAAAGCAGAAAACAAAACAAATATACAATCCTCAATTTCATACAGCTAAAGATAAAAATTAAACAGACAAAGTTATAATACGACAAGCAAGCATGTTTATTTGCCTTCTGTTTGAATAGTGGAAAATAAGCACACAAAAAACTGAAACGACAGACAGACAGTCAAGCAAACAAAAATAATGAAAATTACAACGAAGCCGTTGAAAACAATTGTACTAAAGTCCATAAAAATGTCTGACATTTATAAAGGATGTCTTAATCCTTAAAAAACATGAAGATTTTATAATTTGTTTAAATTCCAAAAACATGAAAAACTGGCATGGTGGCCTTAATGTATTTGTTAATGCTAAATAGCAAACTATATTCTAGTTTTAGGTGCCAAATTTTCTAATACACAAGAAAAGAAAAATTTATGCAAATATTGTTGGTTTTATTTAAGCTTTAAAACCCACTGTATTTTATTAGTTTGTTTGGTTTTGTGTAGCAAACATACACACTCACACATACATATTTATTTTTGGACAAGTGCCCACAAGTCATTACAGTCCACACTTAAAACAACAACAAATGTGTACATTAAAGAGAAACAGTAACAACAATGACGTTGTTTACGCCATTTGTGGAAAATTGTACATACGTGTAGAATGTACGAGCAGTTACTCTTCTGAGAATGTATGTATTTTTTTTTTGTTTTGTTTCTGGCTGCTCAAAGTTTAGGTAATTGTTGTAGTTGTACTTATATTAAAACAAGTTTTAGAGGGTTTTCCAAACTAACTACTCCCCACCCCCCACCCACTATAGCCACAGCTTCCCACTATTTTTCTAATTTTTCTTTTATAAACAGAAGTTTCTATGGCTACGTTAGCTGTCGGTTGTCTAAATATGTTTGTATGCAAGTGTATGTGTGTGTGTATGTTTTTGTGTTTTAGCGGTTTTTATAATTTTGTTTCTTCTTTTCTGTTTTATATACAATATTTATTTGTATATTTTTTCTTATTTTTTCCACATATATTTTTTTTTTATATATTTTTTTTTTTGAACTAACCAACAAACGAGCGTCTTAATTAAAAGAGAGGAAAACATAATGAAGTCATAGCATGCATTTAAAAAGCGGTTTCATGACGCCAAAAACATGCTCACATACATATACTTACAAACATAAAAAACACCAACACTTTTTAAACGAATAGTGGCTAGACGATTCTCAAAGAAAATTGTATCGAATAAAACAGTACAATACATATTATATAGAAAGTGTAGTGTGTTTGTGTTGGGTTAACGTAGGGAAAGTTCAAAGTATATTTTAAGGATGAAAAGAAAAAATTTTATATTTGTGTTGTTTGAAATCAACAGTCAACATTTAAGCTTACTAGGGCTGCGCTATTGATAAGGAGATAAAATTTATTTTCAATCTAAAATCTACAATAAAGTTGTATGCAGAATTTGATCGTGATATTAGCCTTTATAGGTGAGTTTTTACCTTTAACTCATTTTTTGAAGGGGACTTTAGAAGGGGGCTATGCTCAATGAGGCCCTTTATTTATGAAAATCGACAGTATCACTTAGACTTTTATAAAACTAAGTTTTGCCAAATTTTGTAGAGATACTGGAACAAAAGCCCTATTCGGTGGGTTGTATGGGTGCTAGGTGAAATAATGGACCGATTTTAGCCATTTTCGAAAGGCTTCATCCTTAGGCTTTTTCAAAAAAAGAGTATGTAACAAATTCCATCCTATGCTGAAAATACTGATCTGTAGCGTGCGCACAATGTTTACATGGACGTACAGACGGATGCACAGACGGGCATAGCGAAGTCAACAGGCATTCGCACAAGGTTTATATGAACTTACAGACGGACATACAAACATGAATGTCGAGTGCTTAACGATAACACCTGCCTTGACGGCTTTATTTAATGGTGGTCTTTTTCATCCACTGGGTAGACTAGAGACGGTCCACCACGCGCCCCTGAATCCTTCTATAAAAAACTCAGGTGGCAATTTTTGTACATGGCTGAGCCGGTCCATGTACAAGCACTTTGCTATAATAGCTCCGTTGCGGAATGACAGGCAGCATGGGATCAATCCCAATGCAAACCTCGACAAGGAAAAAGCAATCACTGGTCTTAAGTCAATAGAAGGGGCGACTACCCCAACATCAGGTGAAATCAATCTTCCGGTATACCGGAAGGTGACCACCCTTATGATGTCATGCAAGATTGCATTCAGAGAGAATGAACATACATGGCATTTGGATATATCAGTCCTTAAACCAACATTCTCTTCATGCGAAGGCCACTTCGTGGATCCCGAAGGAACCTCAATCAACTGACCAGCCAGGACAAGTCCTGAGGGCAACTAGCCACCCGTAGTTCCAGATTATATGATACTCTGATTAGACCCCATATCAAATCATTCCAAGGAAAGGCCGATGATATATTTGATCATCTCCAGTTTATAGACCCGGCAGACTAGAGATGGTGTAGGGTGTACAAATTACAACATACAACACTACGACACAGATTGTACATAACGAAAATGGTTTTTCTTCTTATATAGCTCAGAGGATAATGTTTAATTAAGCACCGAAAGCCGTACAAACATCACCCTAATGTACATTCATATACCAATACAATTCTAATATGTATGTGAATTTAAGTATGTATATGTTTAGTGTTAATAGAAAGAAGAAAAAAATGAGAAAATAAAAGTTAAAAACAAACTTAATTAGAACATGGAAAATACTGACAACTTTAAGACCTACCATACTAATTAGTTGGAAGCCTTAAGAACTTTTAATAAACGTATTAAAAGTGTTTAAAGGGAATACTATTTATATTACAACTACCGATTTAGTAGTAAACAACGTTTTCAATATTTTAATGCTGTTTACTTTTAAAGTAATTAAATGGTTAAGTTTTATTTTTTCATAAAGTATAGACAGATAATAGAGGGTTATAAACCTTTTTTACAACAACCCTTTCATTGAAGTAATGTGTGCTGTAATAACGAATCAGCGTTTACTTTACAATTTCAATACACTTTTTAATGAGTTATAATACTCAAAAAAAAAAAAAAAAATATAACAAAAATTCTTATTTTTTTCTAATACTAAGGCTGAACCCTAAGACAGGTGGAAAAAAAATTACATCACTGTTAAATTTGTAATATGCACTATCCAAATTATATTATAAATTCCTTTCATTGTCGCCTAACTAAATCTCTTATTTAAGAAAAATTTAAACCCACAATTAATTTATTTACACTCTTCGAACCATGAATTCCAGCACTTAATTAAAAATTCCAAAAAGTACATAATTTTAATAGTTTACTTAAACCAACAACAACTACAAGTATACAAACTCATTATATGAAGCGTATAAAGTTCATAATAAAAGATCAATATTAATTTCCGTTAACAAAGAGCCAAAAATTAAAACCAATTTACATTCAAATTGAATTAAAAAAAATAGAAAGAGTAATGGAAAAAAGTAAATACAAAATTAAAATTGAATATTGATGATAAAAAGGTTGGAAATTGAAATTAATACTGAAATATTGCTAAAATATTTGTAAACATATATGCAAACCCCTGCAGTTTTTAGACCTGCAATTTTCAACATTCCAAACATTGGATCCTTATAAATTCCATTAGCCTTATACTTCTTGAGCCACCTTCGAAATTTCAAGTATTTGTTAACGTATTTCAAAAAGTTCACATATTAAACTTAAGAACTGTGTAGTATTTTTTTTAATTATTTTAATGCCACATATGCCAAAGGATAATTTAAAACCTGTATAATAAAACTAATACTAGAACAAATGATATAACTAGATTTTGGTGTTATTAAAATAAAAACAAATAAAAATTAAAACGAAACTCACACGAAAAGTTTTATTTGAAAATACCGTGCAGCTGTAAAAATGCTAAAGATATTCCAATCTCTGTAGTCTAGCCTATAACCTATACAGACCTATTAGTATGGGTTATAGATGGCTTATAGTTAAAACTATAGATCAGTCTAAAGTCTGAACTATACATCAGTTTATTGCCTAGCCTATAGATATGTTTATAGTCTGGACTGTATATCAGTTTATACTCTGGATTATAGATCAGTCTATAGTCTGGACTATAGTCAGTCTATAGTCTGGACTATTGATCAGTCTATAGTCTGGCCTACAGATCTGTCTATAGTCTGGTCTATGGGTCAGCCTGTAGTCTGGACTACAGATCTGTTTATAGTTTGGACTATAGATCAGTCTATAGTCTGGACTATAGATCAGTCTATAGCCTGGACTACAGATAGGCCTATAGTCTGGACTATAGATCAGACTATAGTCTGGATTATAGATCAGTCTATAGTCTGGACTATAGATCAATGTATAGTCTGGAATACAGATCATTTTATAGTCTGGAATATAGATCATTTTATAGTCTGGCCTATAGATCGGTTTATAGTATCGTCTATAGTCTGTACTATAGACCAGTCTATAGATCTGTCTATAGTCTGGACTATAGATAGGCCTATAGTCTTGAGTATAGACTAGTCTATAGTCTTTAGTATAGTCTTCAGTATAGAACATTTTATAGTCTTGACTATAGACCAGTCTATAGTCTTGGCTTTAGACCAGTCTGTAGTCTTGACTATAGGCCAGTATATAGTCTTGGCTATAGAGCAGTCTCCAGACTTGACAATAGAGCAGTTTATAGACTAGACTATAGACCAGATTATAGTTTTGATTATAGACCAGTCTATAGTTTTGACTATAGACCAGTCTATTGTCTGGACTATAGAGCAGTCTATAGTCTGGACTATAGAGCAGTCTATAGTCTGGAATATAGAACAGACTATATTCTGGACTATATAACAGTCTATAGTTCTGACTATAGACCTGTCTAGAGTCTTGGTTATCGACTTGTCTATAGTCTTAACTATAGTTCTATAGTTCTGACTATAGACCTGTCTAGAGTCCAGATTGTAGATCAGTCTACAGTCTTGAGTATAGACCATTCTATAGTTTTGACAATAAACCAGTCTATAGTCTTGACTACAGACCAGTCTATAGTCTTGACTATAGACCAGTCTATAGTCTTGACTATTGACCAGTCTATAGTCTTGACTATTGACCAGTCTATAGTCTTGACTATAGACCAGTCTATAGTCTTGCCTATTGACCAGTCTATAGTCTTGACTATTACCAGTCTTGACTATAGACCAGTCTATAGTCTTGACTATAGACCAGTCTATAGTCTTGACTATTACCAGTCTATAGTCTTGACTATTACCAGTCTTGACTATAGACCAGTCTATAGTCTTGACTATAGACCAGTCTATAGTCTTGACTATAGACCAGTCTATAGTCTTGACTATAGTTTTGACTATAGTTTTGACTATAGACCAGTCGATAGTCTTGACTGTAGATCTGTCTATACTATAGTATCTTGACTATAGACCAGTTTATAGTCTTGACTATAGACCAGTCTATAGTCTTGACTATAGACCAGTCTATAGTCTTGACTATAGACCAGTCTATAGTCTTGACTATAGACCAGTCTATAGTCTTGACTATAGACCAGTCTATAGTCTTGACTATAGACCAGTCTATAGTCTTGACTATAGACCAGTCTATAGTCTTGACTATAGACCAATCTATATTCTTGACTATAGTTTTGACTATAGACCAGTCGATAGTCTTGACTATAGATCTGTCTATAGTCTTGACTATAGATCAGTCTATTGTGTTGACTATAGATCTGTCTATAGTCTTGACTATAGACCAGTCTATAGTCTTGACTACAGACCAGTCTATAGTCTTGACTATAGAGCAGTCTCCAGACTTGACAATAGACCAGTTTATAGACTTGACAGATTATAGTTTTGATTATAGACCAGGCTATACTTTTGACTAAAGACCAGTCTATAGTCTGGACTATAGAGCAGTCTATAGTCTGGACTATAGAACAGACTATATTCTGGACTATATAACAGTCTATAGTTCTGACTATAGACCTGTCTAGAGTCCTGGTTATCGACTTGTCTATAGTCTTAACTATAGTTCTATAGTTCTGACTATAGACCTGTCTAGAATCCAGATTGTAGATCAGTCTACAGTCTTGACTATAGACCAGTCTATAGTCTTGACTATAGTCTATAGTCTGTAGTCTTGACTATAGACCAGTCTATAGTCTTGACTATTGACCAGTCTATGGTGTTGACTATAGACCAGCCTATTGACCAGTCTATAGTCTTGACTATTACCAGTCTATAGTCTTGACTATAGACCAGTCTAGAGTCTTGGTTATCGACTTGTCTATAGTCTTAACTAGTCTTGACTATAGACCAGTCTATAGTCTTGACTATAGACCAGTCTATAGTCTTGACTATAGACCAGTCTATAGTCTTGACTATAGACCAGTCTATAGTCTTGACTATAGACCAGTCTATAGTCTTGACTATAGTTTTGACTATAGACCAATCGATAGTCTTGACTGTAGATCTGTTTATAGTATTGACTATAGATCAGTCTATAGTCTTGATTATAGATCTGTCTATAGTCTTGACTATAGACCAGTCTATAATCATTACTATAGACCTTGCTATAAGAGGGACTATTAATAGTTCAAACTTAGGACTTATGTGTATAGTGGAGACCAGTCTTTAGTGTTACTCCGAGCTATACCCCTAAGGACTTTGTTCACAGGAAACCACAGGATTATCCAAATTATGTGCGACTTACGTTATTCAAACATTTTGAGTTTTCATACATTTCCAATCGTCCCACCGTATACTAAATTAAAAATATTAAAAATTTCCTATTTGCCTATTTCTGTTTATCCTAAAATCTAATAACATAAAAACTGCTCAAATAGATATTTTTAATAAATTTATTTCAAATATCCAAAAAAAATCAAATCCCTAGAAACCTTAATTGTATATAAATTCGTATATTCTCTTGAATTATAAACATATTCAAAAAATTCAAATTGCAGGCACATACAAACAATTCTAATCATCATGGTCCACAAGATTATTATATTTGATTATAACTAATATTGTTTTCATTACGTAAATTACAAAAAAATCTGATTTATCTCTGGAGAGTTTTTCACTCGTTAAATAAATTTGTTTGAATAAGAATTCAAATAACACACACAACAACAAACAAACTGAAAAAAAGAAATAATTCCATCTGGGAATTTGTAACAAAATGAAAAAGAATTCAATATTTTTGGTAAGGAAAAGAGGAAAAAAACAAAAATAAAATACATTTTGTGGTAAAAATGTTCTTGTTTTTAAATTACTCGTACTAAAAATATGCTGCACTAAAATAAATATCAACAGAAATAGAAACGAGTAAAAATAAAATAAAAAAAATATTAAACATTTCAAATGACTGGAAATTTTGAAAATTCAACAAAAATATGTATGCTGTTGCAAACATACTCAAATCTGTACACACATACATACATATCTATATGAATGTACGTTTTTTTCTACATATCGTATAAAAGTATTTTCGACATGTATTAAAATGGAGATATATTTGGTATAAATACAGTTAAAACAAAAAATATCAGTAACCAAAATACAAACCCCCCTAGATAATTCTCCACCCAAAAATATGCACAGCTTATATTGAATACACTTGAGACTAGAAAACTAGTTGAGCTGACATTTTTAATTTTGAAGTACTAGAACTGTTGATTTAACATTAAAAATATAAATTTTTTTGGGTTGTGCAAAAAAAAAAAAAATTGAGAAAAATATAAGGTATAATCCTTATAAAAACTTTTTCAAATAACAATCAAAATTCGCACCTATTTTTTTGTGCACATGTGTTAACTGGGTAGAAGTGAAATGTAATGAAAAAACTATAAACCCCTTTACAAAATGAAAAACATGTATCCGGAGGTTTTGTCGGGGGTATTTGGAAAAAAAAAATACAAAATAAAAAAGAAATTTCAACCGCCTAAAGATACACATAGATTTGTATCTGTTGTTATATGCATCATTTTGTGTGGACGTGTATGAGTTTGCTGCAACATACAAACGAATGAGTACGTGTTGTATGTGTTTTGTAGAAATGTGAATATATTTCACATTTATTTTCATGTGACACTTACCAACAAGACCAACAATAATAACAAGATAGTATTCCACATTTATTTGCATATAAACAAAAAGGATGGACACACCTTAAAAAGGATACGAAATGCTAACACATGAACCATCACATTCACTATATTCCCTAAGGAAGGTCTACAGGTATGTCAACATAAATTCAAATTGAACTAGTTTGTCACATGACACTTTGTCATTTGCAAGTTTGTCGTGTTAAAAACTAACTGGAACTTTTTGCCTACACCCTTTTTTGCAATGCACTTGCATTTATATCTGTAAATACTTTTATTCGTTTTGTGTTTAGTTTATGTCTACGTTGAGCATTCACAAAACAACACCCTCAAATTCAGACTTAAAAATACATTTTTGGAGATTTTAGTATAAGAGATGTTGTATTTGGTATCTACCAGTCATTGGCTTTATACTAAAATTCACATTTTATAGTTTTTATTTGCTTTATGTTTCAGTTCAATTAAATGGTAAATTGATATTAGTTGTCAGTTAAAATCTGTATTTTTTAAGAGATGTTTTTAGGCAAACAGTTTTTAATTGGTTAAATATTAGTAGGGAGTTAAAAATTGAAACATCCTGGACAATTAGTTCATTAAATTTCTTTTTGGCATTAGGCAAAATATATTTATTGCTTAATTGGATTCAGATCATAAATATTGCAGAAAATTCTGAAAAATGTATTTTCTCGTTCCCAAATTGATTTTGAAATAGAACTGAACTAGAACTGAACTAGAAATGAACTAGAACTGAACTAGAACTGAACTAGAACTGAACTAGAACTGAACTAGAACTGAACTAGAACTGAACTAGAACTGAACTAGAACTGAACTAGAACTGAACTAGAACTGAACTAGAACTGAACTAGAACTGAACTAGAACTGAACTAGAACTGAACTAGAACTGAACTAGAACTGAACTAGAACTGAACTAGAACTGAACTAGAACTGAACTAGAACTGAACTAGAACTGAACTAGAACTGAACTAGAACTGAACTAGAACTGAACTAGAACTGAACTAGAACTGAACTAGAACTGAACTAGAACTGAACTAGAACTGAACTAGAACTGAACTAGAACTGAATTAGAACTGAACTAGAATTGAACTAGAACTGAACTAGAACTGAACTAGAACTGAACTAGAACTGAACTAGAACTGAACTAGAACTGAACTAGAACTGAACTAGAACTGAACTAGAACTGAACTAGAACTGAACTAGAACTGAACTAGAACTGAATTAGAACTGAACTAGAATTGAACTAGAACTGAACTAGAACTGAACTAGAACTGAACTAGAACTGAACTAGAACTGAACTAGAACTGAACTAGAACGGAACTAGAACTGAACTAGAACTGAACTAGAACTGAACTAGAACTGAACTAGAACTGAACTAGAACTGAACTAGAACTGAACTAGAACTGAACTAGAACTGAACTAGAACTGAACTAGAACTGAACTAAACTGAAAACTGAACTAAACTGAACTAGAACTGAACTAGAACTGAACTAAACTGAACTAGAACTGAACTAGAACTGAACAGAGAACTGAACTAGAACTGAACTAGAACTGAACTAGAACTGAACTAGAACTGAACTAGAACTGAACTAGAACTGAACTAGAACTGAACTAGAACTGAACTGAACTAGAACTGAACTAGAACTGAACTAGAACTGAACTAGAACTGAACTAGAACTGAACTAGAACTGAACTAGAACTGAACTAGAACTGAACTAGAACTGAACTAGAACTGAACTAGAACTGAACTAGAACTGACAGAACTGAAACTAGAACTGACTAGAACTGAACTAGAACTGAACTAGAACTGAACTAGAACTGAACTGAACTAGAACTGAACTAGAACTAGAACTGAACTAGAACTGAACTAGAACTGAACTAGAACTGAACTAGAACTGAACTAGAACTAGAACTGAACTAGAACTAAACTAGAACTTGAACTGAACTGGAACTGATATACATTTATCGATTTTATATGGAATGCAAAACTTAGCTCTATATCCTTAAATAAATGTCTAATTAGGGCAATACCAAATCAGTTTTATTTTACATTGAAAAATATTTTCATATGAAAAAACATTTAATAACTTTCACTTGAGGAAATTTAAATTAAGGTTCAGTTAGATATTCAATTTAAAAGCTATATTATGAAAACCATAAAATGGGGGAGA
>NW_023994417.1:0-97500 GCF_015586225.1 Lucilia sericata | reverse complement strand
AAAAAAATATGTATATAATAATCCCAAATGGAAAAACTTTAAATTTAGAAATATTGTTAAGTAGATAAAGGATTGAAGAAAACGGAAATATTTAGAAGATCAAAGGTTACTTTCTTAAGTTGTCTATACTTTTTTAAAATAAGGCTAATTGCAGTAAATGTCTTGAAATTGTTGATAAATAAGTTGTTTAGGGAATAAATGTTTAGTGAAATAGGTAAAATCAAAATAGGCTGTAGATCTTTAAATAACTCTCAAATTGAGAAAATTTGAAAAAATCTATAATTTTGTTAAAAAATGGCTTTATAAGAAAAAATCTGAATTTGAGTTAAATGGGAAAGCCACTGATTTACTTCGATCAAAATCACACAGGCCGACAAATTTTGAAAAAAGTCGAGAAACCCTGAGACAGACTTGGACGTTTCTAAACGATTGACTTGTACTGAATCCGAATATGACCTCAGATTTTTTCATCACATCTGTCATTTGAGATATTGTGTCCTGAAATTTGAAAAAACTCCGTTTTTCGCACTTTTTGAGACAGCGCCGAGACAGCTTTATTTATAAACTGTTGTTAGCCATCTTAAAATCCATTCTGTCAACTTTAAAATGAAGGCCTAACATTTGATATATCTTCTTTATACTTCGCGATTTCTTCACCTAAAATGCGGAGAGTATGATGCTTTGTAAATGTTGTTTATAAACGAACAAAAATATTGGATCCACACCTATCCAAGGATGTTCCTATTGACTTAAAATCACATTTTGATTCGACTTAACGATGTATGTCCGTACGTCGACTTTAACGGATGATATCTCTGAAACTATACAGATTATTAAAAAGGGCCGCGATATCTCAAATCCCACATATGTTGCAGAAATTCTGAAATTTAAAAACTTATCGGTCTGTGCAATGGTTTTTGGTATGGAAATCTGTCATAATCAGTTATAGCTGTAGTTTCTTAAACATGTACCCATCATGAAAATAAAGACAATCTGAGATCATTTAAGGGTTTCGATTAACTAACTAACTAACTAACTAACTAACTAACTAACTAACTAACTAACTAACTACTAACTACTACTAACTAACTAACTAACTAACTACTACTAACTAACTAACTAACTAACGACCTAACTAACTAACTAACTAACTAACTAAACTAACTAACTACTAACTAACTACTAACTAACTAACTAACTAACTACTAACTAACTAACTAACTAACTAACTACTAACTAATAACTAACTAACTAACATAACTAACTAACTAACTAACTCAACTAACTAACTAACTAACTACTAACTAACTACTAACTAACTAACTAACCTAACTAACTACTAACTAACTAACTAACTAACTACTACGACTAACTAACTAACTAACTACTACTAACTAACTAACTAACTAACTAACTACTAACTACACTAACTAACTACTACTAACTAACTAACTACAACTAACTAACTAACTAACTAACTAACTACTAACTAACTAACTAACTAACTAACTAACCTAACTAACTAACTACTACTAACTAACTAACTAACTAACTACTAACTAACTAACTAACTAACTAACTAACTAACTAACTAACTACTAACTAACTACTAACTAACTACTAACGACCTAACTAACTAACTAACTAACTAACTAACTAACTAACTAACTAACTAACTAACTAACTAACTAACTAACTACTACTAACTAACTAACTAACTAACTAACTAACTAACTAACTAACTACTAACTAACTACTAACTAACTAATAACTAACTAACTAACTAACTACTAACTAACTAACTAACTAACTAACTAACTAACTAACTAACTAACTAACTAACTACTAACTAACTAACTAACTAACTAACTAACTAACTAACTAACTAACTAACTAACTAACTAACTAACTAACTAACTAAACTAACTAACTAACTAACTAACTAACTAACTAACGAACTAACTAACTAACTAACTAACTAAACTAACTAACTAACGAACTAACTAACTAACTACACTAACTAACTAACTAACTAACTAACTAACTAACTAACTAACTAACTAACTAACTAACTAACTAACTAACTAACTACTAACTAACTAACTAACTAACTAACTAACTAACTAACTAACTAACTACTAACTAACTAACTAACTAACTAACTAACTAACTAACTAACTAACTAAACTAACTACTAACTAACTAACTAACTAACTAACTAACTAACTAACTACTAACTACTAACTACTAACAACTAACTAACTAACTAACTACAACTAACTAACTAACTACTAACTAACTAACTAACTACACTAACTAACTAACTAACTAACTAACTACTAACTAACTAACTAACTAACTACTAACTAACTAACTACTAACTAACTAACTAACTAACTAACTAACTAACTACGACTAACTAACTAACTACTAACTAACTAACTAACTAACTAACTAACTAACTAACTAACTAACTAACTAACTAACTAACTACTAACTACTACTAACTAACTAACTAACTAACTAACTACTACTAACTAACTAACTAACTACTACTAACAACTACTAACTAACTACTAACTAACTAACTAACACTAACTAACTAACTAACTAACTAACTAACTAACAACTAACTAACTACTCCTAACTAACTAACTAACTACTAACTACTAACTAACTAACTAACTAACTAACCTACTAACTACCTAACTAACTAACTAACTAACTAACTAACTAACTAACTAACTAACTAACTAACTAACTAACTAACTAACTAACTAACTACTACTAACTAACTAACTACTATCTAACTAACTAACTAACTAACTAACTAATAGGGGGAGCAGTCTAAAAATATGGGCCAATTCTTCAAAATTTTGGACAGAAATTAACGTTATAATAAAATTTAATTCTGATACTAGTGATTTATGAACGTACGAGTAATTTACTATCGGGGATTTGCATGAGGTCTATGGTCAAATGGGGACCGATCAGTACGAAATATCTTCAAAATTGTGCCTAAGGTATACATGGACTCAGTTAAATCGACTCAGAAAGTGGTTCTAAGCCGATTGGTATGTATACTTTAAAAAGTGATGTTTCTAGTTGGTATAAACATTTCATTTATAGTTGCACACTTACCTCATCTCCTCGTACCATCATAGCTTGACCAGCCGCAGAAGCTGCAGGTGATGATTCGTCTCTGAAGAAACACATGGGACGTAATTCCGTGAATTTAAATAAAAACATTGTAACAACAACAATAGCAAACATGACCCAAAGGGTGGTCTTTTTATTGCGATAAGGCAGACGCATGATGATTATTTTCAATTCAATGCGGGGTTTTAGTGTTAGATTTTTTTTTGTATTATTTTTAGTTTTGTTTTAGAGTAGTTTTTTTTTTGTTGTTGTAGGCGTAGGTTTGTTATGATGAAATTTTAATTAAAATTTAAAATAGAATTTATAAACATACATACACGTTCAAAACAATGTTACCAATAATAATGAAACTAAACTAAAATGTATGTGAAAGAGAATTCTAGCTTTAAACTAAAAGCTGCTAAAGTTAATGAATTTTCTACTATAAATTTATAAAATACATATAAAGTTATGTATGTTTAGATGTAGGCATTTATGTATAAATGTATGTATTTTGTTGCTACGTGCCACCACATATAATTTATTATTGTTTGTCTTTTTTTATTATTGTTATTATTTTGGTGGCAATATTGAAAATAGACTTTGTCTTCATTAATTTTCTTGGTTTTTGTTTTATTTGCTGGATATTTTCTACTTTTTGTGGGTTTTTGTCAATTTTATTTCTTAAGCTTTTCTTTTATTTAATAATTGTAGGTTGGTTTCCTTTTCCTTTTATATGTCACTATAATATAATAGTCTTGTTATTTTATATATTTTTGTGCTAAATCAGTGATTTAGAATAGAATTTCACATGTGGTTTTTGTTTTTGTATTGTCTCTCTAGCCAGTGACTATGACGACGACGACAATAACAACATTGCTGTTGATGATGAGTGTGGTGATGATGACGGGGATTTTGCTATTAGTGCCATGATGATTTTATCATACTTTAGTTGAAGAAAAATATATTATTATTAACAAAAATAATACATTATTTTGTTGTTGGCAGAAAGAAGATGTTGTAGTAGTATAGCAGCTTCTCTTGCTCTTTTGCTTTTATGAGGGTTTTATTCTAGTTGTTGTTAATTTGTAATGGGATCCTTAAAGGCAAACAAACAAAAATAAAAACAAGGTGCTTTTTTTTCCTCTCTTGTCACTGCTTCAGCTTTTTTGATGCTGAATTTGCTTCTGTAGTCGTTGTTGTTGTTATATTTTTTGGTGATTATTTTAATAATGATGAAGGCGATGACTTTGTTGTGGTATTATTTGTTCCTTTACCAAAAAACTTTCCGTCAGTTTGGTTGTCACTTTTTTTTAGTTTTTGCTTTTTAGCCTTGTTATCGAATTTTTGTGTTTACAAAAAGTAAAAAGGGTTTTCTAGTTACAACAACTTTTTTATATGCCACTCATAAATTCCACTGAGTTTTTGTTTTCTTCTCCTTGCTTTTTTATACTGTTGTCCTGAAAGTGCTAGTGTAGTAGTCCTTGAGCTATGCTTTCCTATTTGTTATGTGTTGCTGATGAAAACTGCAAAATATTCAAAAGAATAAAAACAAAAAGTTTTATTAGAAATTAATAGAAACAAAAATAAATTAAATAAAAATGTAATTTTAATAATTTTGGGTTGTCGGATATTAGGGTTATAAATTAATATAATGACAATATATTTTTTAAATAAATACGTTCCCTGAGCGTTTTAATCCATTATCTTTACTACCTAGAGTTCTTACATTCGACTGTGTATCCAAATTCTACTTAATTCAATCTCATTTCATACTTTATTACAAAAAAAAAAAAAAAAAAACATTAGCATTGTTTAATTTTTTCCACCATTTTTCGCTAAACCGCTAGAAACCAGTCAGATTTAGGTCTTTGAAAATGCCGCTAGAAAACCTCAAGTTTCATAAATTGTCGAGAATTTGTAATTTACCAAATAAATACTAAATTTCCATACATTTCACAAACTATAGACTAGACTATAGACTAGAATATAGACTAGACTATAGACTAGACTATAGACTACACTATAGACTAAACTATAGACTAAACTATAGACTAAACTATAGACTAGACTATAGACTAGACTATAGCATAGACTGTAGACTAGACTATAGACTAGACTATAGACTAGACTATAGACTAGACTATATACTAGACTATAGACTAGACTATAGACTAGACTATAGACTAGACTATAGACTAGACTATAGACTAGACTATAGACTAGACTATAGACTAGACTATAGACTAGACTATAGACTAGACTATTGACTAGACTATAGACTAGACTATAGACTAGACTATAGACTAGACTATAGACTAGACTATAGACTAGACTATAGACTAGACTATAGACTAGACTATAGACTAGACTATAGACTAGACTATAGACTAGACTATAGACTAGACTATAGACTAGACTATAGACTAGACTATAGACTAGACTATAGACTAGACTATAGACTAGACTATAGACTAGACTATAGACTAGACTATAGACTAGACTATAGACTAGACTATAGACTAGACTATAGACTAGACTATAGACTAGACTATAGACTAGACTATAGACTAGACTATAGACTAGACTATAGACTAGACTATAGACTAGACTATAGACTAGACTATAGACTAGACTATAGACTAGACTATAGACTAGACTATAGACTAGACTATAGACTAGACTATAGACTAGACTATAGACTAGACTATAGACTAGACTATAGACTAGACTATAGACTAGACTATAGACTAGACTATAGACTAGACTATAGACTAGACTATAGACTAGACTATAGACTAGACTATAGACTAGACTATAGACTAGACTATAGACTAGACTATAGACTAGACTATAGACTAGACTATAGACTAGACTATAGACTAGACTATAGACTAGACTATAGACTAGACTATAGACTAGACTATAGACTAGACTATAGACTAGACTATAGACTAGACTATAGACTAGACTATAGACTAGACTATAGACTAGACTATAGACTAGACTATAGACTAGACTATAGACTAGACTATAGACTAGACTATAGACTAGACTATAGACTAGACTATAGAGACTATAGACTAGACTATAGACTAGACTATAGACTAGACTATAGACTAGACTATAGACTAGACTATAGACTAGACTATAGACTAGACTATAGACTAGACTATAGACTAGACTATAGACTAGACTATAGACTAGACTATAGACTAGACTATAGCATAGACTATAGCATAGACTATAGCATAGACTATAGCATAGACTATAGCATAGACTGTAGACTAGACTATAGACTAGACTATAGACTAGACTATAGACTAGACTATAGACTAGACTATAGACTAGACTATAGACTAGACTATAGACTAGACTATAGACTAGACTATAGACTAGACTATAGACTAGACTATAGACTAGACTATAGACTAGACTATAGACTAGACTATAGACTAGACTATAGACTAGACTATAGACTAGACTATAGACTAGACTATAGACTAGACTATAGACTAGACTATAGACTAGACTATAGACTAGACTATAGACTAGACTATAGACTAGACTATAGACTAGACTATAGACTAGACTATAGACTAGACTATAGACTAGACTATAGACTAGACTATAGACTAGACTATAGACGAGACTATAGACTAGACTATAGACTAGACTATAGACTAGACTATAGACTAGACTATAGACTAGACTATAGACTAGACTATAGACTAGACTATAGACTAGACTATAGACTAGACTATAGACTAGACTATAGACTAGACTATAGACTAGACTATAGACTAGACTATAGACTAGACTATAGACTAGACTATAGACTAGACTATAGACTAGACTATAGACTAGACTATAGACTAGACTATAGACTAGACTATAGACTAGACTATAGACTAGACTATAGATTAGACTATAGACTAGACTATAGACTAGACTATAGACTAGACTATAGACTAGACTATAGACTAGACTATAGACTAGACTAGACTGTAGACTAGACTATAGACTAGACTAGACTGTAGACTAGACTATAGACTAGACTATAGACCAGACTATAGACTAGACTATAGACTAGACTATAGACTAGACTATAGACTAGACTATAGACTAGACTATAGACTAGACTATAGACTAGACTATGGACTAGACTATAGACTAGACTATAGACTAGACTATAGACTAGACTATAGACTAGACTATAGACTAGACTATAGACTAGACTATAGACTAGACTATAGACTAGACTATACTAGACTATAGACTAGACTATAGACTAGACTGTAGACTAGACTGTAGACTAGACTATAGACTAGACTATAGACTAGACTATAGACTAGACTATAGACTAGACTATAGACTAGACTATAGACTAGACTATAGACTAGACTATAGACTAGACTATAGATTAGACTATAGACTAGACTATAGAC
Organism: Lucilia sericata; assembly: GCF_015586225.1. Lineage (NCBI taxonomy): Eukaryota > Metazoa > Arthropoda > Insecta > Diptera > Calliphoridae > Lucilia > Lucilia sericata. The sequence goes on along the minus strand of NW_023994417.1, from coordinate 89,914 downwards.
TAGACTATAGACTAGACTATAGACTAGACTATAGACTAGACTATAGACTGACTATAGACTAACTAGACTATAGACTAGACTATAGACTAGACTATAGACTAGACTATAGACTAGACTATAGACTAGACTATAGACTAGACTATAGACTAGACTATAGACTAGACTATAGACTAGACTATAGACTAGACTATAGACTAGACTATAGACTAGACTATAGACTAGACTATAGACTTGACTATAGACTAGACTATAGACTAGACTATAGACTAGACTATAGACTAGACTATAGACTAGACTATAGACTAGACTATAGACTAGACTATAGACTAGACTATAGACTAGACTATAGACTAGACTATAGACTAGACTATAGACTAGACTATAGACTAGACTATAGACTAGACTATAGACTAGACTATAGACTAGACTATAGACTAGACTATAGACTAGACTATAGACTAGACTATAGACTAGACTATAGACTAGACTATAGACTAGACTATAGACTAGACTATAGACTAGACTATAGACTAGACTATAGACTAGACTATAGACTAGACTATAGACTAGACTATAGACTAGTCTATAGTGTGCTTCCGTAACTATCATGATTTTCTTTAAAAAAATTGAACAAATGTTAAAATTTCACAGATAAATTTAAGAATGTTTGTAAGTTCTAAATAGGATGTTATAATCAATTCACAAAATTGCAATTTCAGAATAATTTACTGCTATAATATCCCCCCAGAAAACAAAGAATAAACATAAATCTTTTTAAACTTTTCTCTTTAAGAGATCGTTAAAATGTTTAAGAAATCTGAAAAAAAAAACAGCCATTATTCTTTTTTCAAACTACAAAAGTGATTTGAAAAAGAAATATTGTCCATTTCTGTGGAAATGAAATTATTGTTAAAGTTCATTGAAACGAATTTAACAGTAGTAAACAAGACTATTGATTTCACATTAGTTACCATGGATAAATAAATGTGTTTTTAGTGATAATACGACTACAGCGTATACAATTTATATACAACTTCATACATATACAAGACACATATGTACGAATGGTAGGTAGTCGAATAATGTAAAGTTCTACAGCCAAACGTCCATTTATTTATGTACAATTTAAACCTTCTAACTAAATAATATAAACAAACAAATATGGTAGAGCAAATGTCCCTTTAGTGTTGAAAGTGGGTGATGTCTACCATCTAAAGCAGTACTCTGTTATGATTCCTATCCTATGCGTAAGCTAATGTGGGGTTAATTGTCTGCTTAGTGTGCCCAAGTAATCTAGTATGTAGTCACTTGTTCTGTTTAAATTTAACAGACTTCCTTGGGTAGACTTACTCCTGATTTTAGCATAAATCCCTACACATTTTCTAACACTGATGTAACATAAAACCTATATATGTATGTAAGTATGTGCGTCCGTGAACATGATATATGTATTAGTGAATGAATAAGTATAGGTAATTTATGTACGATTGTTAACTGTTTTTTTGTTTTCCAATATAAATCTATACAGACGTACATAAAATAAAGCAGTCAAATAAAACTGTTATGGCTAAAATGCCGATTAAGTTTTACCAAGTTAACACATAATAAATGTTTTCTCTTACACGTTTAAACACGAAAACGACTAACATCATTACGATACCAAATTATTCAAATAAGCTCATTTTTTTTTTTGTTTGGCTTAATCGAAACCTGTTTATCAATTTAAGGAATTGTAATAGCAATCAATTTCTATGAAATATATATTCAATTGGAACATTAATTGAGTTATATTAATGAGGAGAAGAGATAAATGAATAGCACTACAAAAGAATAATGATGAATTAAATTATTAAATGTATCTTTGGATTTCCAAGTGATCCATAGAAAATTTAAAGGCCATAGATGCTTTTTGTGGACATCAAAACGGTTTTTCATAGAAAACTCGATGGATGTCAAAGTTTTCTTTAGAAAACTTAACGCATGTCAACGGATATGACGGATATCAATGGATACGGTTGATATCAACGTTTTCCATAGAAAACTTTACAAATGTCAAAATTTTTCATAGAAAACTTAACGGATGTCAATATTTTCCAAAGAAAACTTGTGGTTTTTCATAGATAACTTGACGGATGTAAAAATTTTCCATAAAAAACTTGACAGATTTTAACATTTTCAAAGAAAACCTGACGAATGTCAACTTTAACCAAAGAAAACTCGTGGATTATCCTTGGAAGACTTGACGCATGTCAACGTATATGACGTATATCAACGTGATGAAAGATGTCAAAATTTTTCATAGAAAACTTGACAGTAGAAAATTTTATAGATATCAAAATTCTCACACAGAAAATGGATGGATCATATTGATTTCCATTTAAAACTTGACGAATATCAAAATTTTCCTTTGAAAACTTGACGGTCTTCAACATTTTCAAAAAAAAAAAAAAAAACTTGACTAATGTTAACATTAACCAAAGAAAACTTGTCGATTTTCCTTAGAAGACTTGACGCATGTCAACGTATATGACGTATATCAACGTGTTGAAAGATGTCAAAATTTTTCGCAGAAAACTTGACTATAGAAAACTTGATAGATGTCAAAATTTTCACACAGAAACTTGAAGGACTTCAATGTTTTTAAAGAAAACTTGACAAATGTTAACATTAACCAAAGAAAACTTGTCGATTTTTCTTAGAAGACTTGACGCATGTCAACGTATATGACGTATATCAACGTGTTGAAAGATGTCAACATTTTTCATCGAAAACGTGACTATAGAAAACTTGAAAGATGTCAAAATTTTCACATAAAAATGGATGGATGGATATGACGGATACGGATGATATCAACGTTTTCAACGTTAACATTTTTCATAAAAAACTTGACGCATAGAAAATTTACAGATGTCAAAATTTTTCATAAAAAACTTGAAGGACTTTAACATTTTCAAAGAAAACTGACGAATGTTAACATTAACCAAAGAAAACTTGTCGAAAACTCGACGCATGTCAACGTATATATATCATAGTGATTACCATTTAAAACTTGACGTATATCAAAATTTTCCATGACGGATATCAAAATTTTCCATAACATGACAGATGTCAACATTTTCCTTAGAAAACTTGACACATATCATGGCGGATATTACTGTTCTTAAATATAAGTTCTAGTAAATAAATTTTCTAAAAAAGAATATTAATTTACTTATTTAATGGAATAAAAATTTTAATTCTATTACCCATTCTTTTTTAGTCATAACTGACGGTTATTAAAATTATTATTTAAACTGAAATGTTTGCTTTAGTCATCTGTTTAAATACCTTTTTTCTAAATTTCCTTAATTAAAACAAAAATACTTTTGGTAAAATACCATTTTCAGCACATAATAATCAATAAATAAATTATAAATTAACAAAACAGTGCTATTTTGCAAATTAAACCAAAAATGTAAAAATGATATGAAATTTAAGTAAATATTTTTATATGTTTTTGAGCATTCAGTATCATATTCTATACAATAATTTGTAAAACATATTATCAATATCAACAATATTATCAACATTAATTTGGTATAATTTGTGTTGGTTGACCAAATATAATGAATGAAATTTTACATAATATGTATGAATGTATATGAAATGCAAATAAAATATCCCACTAGAAATGTTTAGAAGTGACCAGAGAGAAATTTAAAGTGTAGAGGTATGAACATACAATACTAGCAGTAGAGAATAATTTTGCTAAATATTAAATTAGAAGTTTACGTTAAATAGTTCGAAATTGTTTTTCCCACAAGGAATTTAAAGTATTTATTTAACTAAAATATTCAATAAACATATTTACCATAAAACTCTACCTTTCTAACTTAATATAATATTCATTTAATGTTTTTGTACGAGGGTCAAATAAAGTTTTAAAATCCAATAGAAAAATATCCTTTTAAATGGGTAGATTGCAGATATAATATCAAATAAACACATATTGTTATATATCCCTGCAGTTTTAAATGGAATAAAGGCATCGCTCTACTTTCAGATTATAGTTGTATTTATTTTTACACATTTCTGATCATTCGTTATTTAGAAAGAAGTTAATCGTAACTTCAGTTTATCCAAATGCAAAAAGTGAAGTTATAATCAGCGAATGATCAATTGACTTATTCTGTATCAATAAATCAAAAACTGGGCGCAGTTCTTGCGAACTACGGGGTCAATTTAGAATAATCATTATAATGGGTGATTGCATGTGAGTGAGTGAATGTATGTGAAAATGTGTGTGTGTGTGTTTATGTGAGGGAGAGTAAAAGTTTGTGTTTGTTTTTAAGAATGATTGGTAAAATGGGTAAATATTTGTTCAGAGATTTAAACATTCGGGTCAAAGATCCCATACGTGGTTTTTAGTTTCATGCTTCACTTGTCATATTTGGCGAATAACCAAACCTAAAGATAGATAACAAATAATAACAACACCAACAAGAACAACTCATAAAAATACACAACAATAATAATACATTCGAACATTTTATTTATCGTCAAGAATACATTGCCATTTGGAATGCCACATCTGGATGAACGTAGTAATAGCTTCAGTCCAGTAATGTACGAGGGAGATGAGAGAAATGAGAAACAATTGGTAAGTTGTGAAAATAGCGATAGACGAACTTCTCGGATGCAACTGTTAAAACCACCATTTGTTAGTTAGTTAGTAGTAGTTAGTTAGTTAGTTATTTAGTTAGTAGTTAGTTAGTTAGTAGTTAGTTAGTTAGTTAGTTAGTTAGTTAGTTAGTAGTTAGTTAGTTAGTAGTTAGTTAGTTAGTAGTTAGTTAGTTAGTTAGTTAGTTAGTTAGTTAGTTAGTAGTTAGTAGTAGTTAGTTAGTAGTAGTTAGTTAGTAGTTAGTTAGTTAGTTAGTTAGTTAGTTCGTTAGGTTAGTTAGTTAGTTAGTTAGTTAGTTAGTTAGTTAGTTAGTTAGTTAGTTAGTTAGTTAGTTAGTTAGTTAGTTAGTTAGTTAGTTAGTAGTTAGTTAGTTAGTTAGTTAGTTAGTTAGTTAGTTAGTTAGTTAGTTAGTTAGTTAGTTAGTTAGTTAGTTAGTTAGTTAGTAGTTAGTTAGTTAGTTAGTTAGTAGTTAGTTAGTTAGTTAGTTAGTTAGTTAGTTAGTTAGTAGTTAGTTAGTTAGTTAGTTAGTTAGTTAGTTAGTTAGTTAGTTAGTTAGTTAGTTAGTTAGTTAGTTAGTTAGTAGTTAGTTAGTTAGTTAGTTAGTTAGTTAGTTAGTAGTTAGTTAGTAGTAGTTAGTTAGTTAGTTAGTAGTTAGTTAGTTAGTTAGTTAGTTAGTTAGTTAGTTAGTTAGTTAGTTAGTTAGTTAGTTAGTTAGTTAGTTAGTTAGTTAGTAGTTAGTTAGTTAGTTAGTTAGTTAGTTAGTTAGTTAGTTAGTTAGTTAGTTAGTTAGTTAGTTAGTTAGTTAGTTAGTTAGTTAGTAGTTAGTTAGTTAGTTAGTTAGTTAGTTAGTAGTTAGTTAGTTAGTTAGTTAGTTAGTTAGTTAGTTAGTAGTTAGTTAGTTAGTTAGTTAGTTAGTTAGTTAGTAGTTAGTTAGTTAGTTAGTTAGTTAGTTAGTTAGTTAGTTAGTTAGTTAGTTAGTTAGTTAGTTAGTTAGTTAGTTAGTTAGTTAGTTAGTTAGTTAGTTAGTTAGTTAGTTAGTTAGTTAGTTAGTTAGTTAGTTAGTTAGTTAGTTTAGTTAGTTAGTTAGTTAGTTAGTTAGTTAGTTAGTTAGTTAGTTAGTTAGTTAGTTAGTTAGTTAGTTAGTTAGTTAGTTAGTTAGTTAGTTAGTTAGTTAGTTAGTTAGTAGTTAGTTAGTTAGTTAGTTAGTTAGTTAGTTAGTTAGTTAGTTAGTTAGTTAGTTAGTTAGTTAGTTAGTTAGTTAGTTAGTTAGTTAGTAGTTAGTTAGTTAGTAGTTAGTTAGTTAGTTAGTTAGTTAGTTAGTTAGTTAGTTAGTTAGTTAGTTAGTTAGTTAGTTAGTTAGTTAGTTAGTTAGTTAGTTAGTTAGTTAGTTAGTTAGTTAGTTAGTTAGTTAGTTAGTTAGTTAGTTAGTTAGTTAGTTAGTTAGTTAGTTAGTTAGTTAGTTAGTTAGTTAGTTAGTTAGTTAGTTAGTTAGTTAGTTAGTTAGTTAGTTAGTTAGTTAGTTAGTTAGTTAGTTAGTTAGTAGTTAGTTAGTTAGTTAGTTAGTTAGTTAGTTAGTTAGTTAGTTAGTTAGTTAGTTAGTTAGTTAGTTAGTTAGTTAGTTAGTTAGTTAGTTAGTTAGTTAGTTAGTTAGTTAGTTAGTTAGTTAGTTAGTTAGTTAGTTAGTTAGTTAGTTAGTTAGTTAGTTAGTTAGTTGTTAATTTCCAATTACAATTACTTGCAATGGTTCATTTGCAAAAGTCAATTACAATTAAAGGTAATTATAAATGGTTAAATTCAAATACAAGTATGTAATTGTAATTGGTAAAATTTAATAACAAGTACACTTACAAATGGGTCAAAACGGAGTCTCCTCGACTCTACTTGACTGTTCGCGCGAAGTGAACTACCACGTCAACACTTACAGATAATTGTAATCGGTTATTGCTCAATTACATATTACAAGTAATTGTAAATGGACATGTAATATAGGTCCACCTATTCCGAAATCTAATTAATTTTTAAACTACCCTCGTAGGTATTTCATTTTTATCGTAAACCAATCCAACAATGTTAGTTCGGTTTGGTTGAATGGTTGAGTTTAAAGCAGCATTAAAATGCCGGAGAATAGAAGAGAAAACCACCAACAACCATAAGTATAAACATCAAAAAAAAAAAAAAAAGCATAAATAACGAAAGATATAAAGAAAAACATGAACAAATGAAAGACAATATTAAATAAATAAATATGTACGATAGTAGTAAAAACCAACAAGAACAAAATCGATGAAGGGTAACGATAACCTATCATATTAAGAGGGGAAAAAACTAACTTCAATTTTGCTCTTTTTATGGCTATAGTTGTTGTAATAAATAAAAATGAAAATAAAACAATATTATGAAATATTGGTAGTTTGATGGCACCTTTTTAACCAAATAACGAAATGAAGAGAGAGAGATAAAAAAACAAAATGGATAAAGATACACAATTTTGCAAATTGAATGAAATATTACTGGGGGTTTATGTTTACAAACATTTTCATTTTGAAATAAAACGTTTAGAGCTAAACAGTAATACTTTAATAAACCTTTTTTCGCATACTTATCCTTTTTTTTGCTTAAGTAATTTTATTTTAAGTTTTATCTTCTCTAAGGCTTATTGATACCTAAAAAAATACGCAAATATTTTTCATAAATTTCACATTTATTTTGTGGAAAAGACATTTTCTTATTACTATATTAAAATATTCGCCGGATTCTATTTTATAAGATTTGTATTCTACGAAATATTAATGGCATTGAATATTTTTTCCTTGCGAACAATACTACATTTTTAGCGAACAAAACATTAAGTGAAAGCAATAAATTTCAGAAAAAAATAAATCATAATAAATAAGAAAAAATTTGTAATCTCAAGGTTTGTTATGTGGCACGTTGACTTTGACATAAGCCATTGATTTTAGATAAATGAATGCAATTTTGGGTATATCTAAAGAATTAATTTTATTGTCATTTACTTAAGAATATTTAATAAAAAATCGACTATAGACTAGACTATGGACTAGACTATAGACTAGTCTATAGACTAGACTATAGACTAGACTATAGACTAGACTATACTAGACTATATACTAGACTATAGACTAGACTATATACTAGACTATATACTAGACTATAGACTAGACTATAGACTAGACTATAGACTAGGCTATAGACTAGACTATAGACTAGACTATAGACTAGACTATAGACTAGACTATAGACTAGACTATAGACTAGACTATAGACTAGACTATAGACTAGACTATAGACTAGACTATAGACTATATAGAGTAGACTATAGACTAGACTATAGACTAGACTATAGACTAGACTATAGACTAGACTATAGACTAGACTATAGACTAGACTATAGACTAGACTATAGACTAGACTATAGACTAGACTATAGACTAGACTATAGACTAGACTATAGACTAGACTATAGACTAGACTATAGACTAGACTATAGACTAGACTATTGACTAGACTATAGACTAGACTATATACTAGACTATAGACTAGACTATAGACTAGACTATAGACTAGACTATAGACTAGACTATAGACTAGACTATAGACTAAACTATAGACTAGACTATAGACTAGACTATAGACTAGACTATAGACTAGACTATAGACTAGACTATAGACTAGACTATAGACTAGACTATAGACTAGACTATAGACTAGACTAGACTATAGACTAGACTAGACTAGACTATAGACTAGACAGGACTATAGACTAGACTAGACTAGACTATAGACTAGACTAATAGACTGGACTATAGACTAGACTATAGACTAGACTATAGACTAGACTATAGACTAGACTATAGACTAGCCTATAGACTAGCCTATAGACTAGACTATAGACTAGACTATAGACTAGACTATAGACTGACTATAACTAGACTATAGACTAGACTATAGACCTAGACTATAGACTTAGACTATAGACTAGACTATAGACTAGACTATAGACTAGACTATAGACTAGACTATAGACTAGACTATAGACTAGACTAGACTAGACTAACTAGACTATAGACTAGACTATAGACTAGACTATAGACTAGACTATAGACTAGACTATAGACTAGACTATAGACTAGACTATAGACTAGACTATAGACTAGACTATAGACTAGACTATAGACTAGACTATAGACTAGACTATAGACTAGACTATAGACTAGACTATAGACTAGACTATAGACTAGACTATAGACTAGACTATAGACTAGACTATAGACTAGACTATAGACTAGACTATAGACTAGACTATAGACTAGACTAGACTAGACTATAGACTAGACTAGACTAGACTATAGACTAGACTATAGACTAGATCAAACGATATCAGAGGGCTTCAAAAAAATTTCCTATCTGGATCTGAATGCCATAAAATGTTTCATTAAAATTTCCTAATAATTTACTTTACTCTTAACTGCCATGAATGATGTTTTGAATTTAATTAATTTTTTATTACTCCTCAAGTAAGATAATGAAATTCTAAACCTATAATTACATTGAAGATTAAAAGTAACTACCACAAGAGTGTATTGTCTTTGTTTTTCCTATAAAATAGCTCCCCATAAATATAATTTCAAGCATCTAACTGAAGAGTTGTATACAAATTCCTCTGAAGTTTGTTTACATACTACATAGCAAAAGTAAATATAATTTAATTTGGAAAAAAAAAAATTTGAAAAATTTTTTCTTTGCTAGTTTGCATTTTGCATAAATTTTTTTAAAGGTATTTCAAATGAAATATTTACACAAAATATAAATAAAAACATTGTGAAACATTTTGCAGAGCATAAAATGTAATAAAATAAAAGTAAAACAAAAATATGCTGTTAAAAATGTAATAAAATTGTACGACTATTAAAAGAACTGAATCTGAAAAATATTACAGAAAAAGCAAATAATAGCTTGAAGTTTAACAGTGCGTAAAAATAACAATTTATGACCTTCTATGTGGAAAAAAACAACAACAACAAATAAGGAACATAAAATAAACAATTTAACATAGAAATAAAAACACAAAATATGCAAAATAGTTATTGTTGAACTTACCTTTTTTTGTGGATTTGGTATGTTTTTTTGTTACCCCCCTTTTGAGTTTTTGTAAGAGCCAGCACAACACATGTGATGATGCTGCTTTTGTTACTTAATGCTGTTGGCTAATTGTTCACAAATAGTTCCCAACCGAAAAACTTTAAAAGTTTAAACAGCATATAAACAGGTATTAGCATCAAGACTACAAAAACATAATACAACCAACTTTCTGTGATAGTGTCCGTCATAACTGTAATCAGAATTAGAAGGGAAAAAAGGTTAAAATTTATAAGTTAGATATTAAGCTATCTAGTATCATTTTGTTGTTTATTTAATTTATTTATGTTTTTTACTATAATATTTGGATATTTTACCAAATTATAATAATAAAACTCAAATAAAGCTTATCAACTAATAAATACTTATAAGGCTTTACAACTTTAATCCCTTTAGTAACATTAATATAACAGCAACTAAAAATTATTAAATCTACTGTTGTTAAGCCTTCATAAATTAAGTTCAAATTGCTCTACAACATTTTTAGTGTATTGGTGCTTTTTCTATACATATGAGGAGAAGAAAAAAAAAAAAACATTCATGAGAAATCTCATTTGTAATTGAACAAAACTTTTTAGGGTGTTAGTTAGTGTGTAGGAGTATGTGTGTGTGTGTATGTATGTATATATGTTAAATTGCCTAAATGTGAAAGCAATTAGTGAAAACCTTTTTATACTAATTGTTCCATTCCCAAAGGCCCCATCTGTTCTGCCAGCAACTACACATGTAAGTAAGTAAGTGAACACTAATGAAAAGTGTGGAAGGACTCTATAAATACTATTCTTACACACTTGTACATTTGTATACATACATAAAAAATACACCAACAATTCTCATACATTCACGTACATAAACGCAGAAATGTATTTAAAAATGGAGGAAAAGAATCATGTCGTTCTCAGCTGCATTGGTGTAAGTGAAAATGTAAGTACATTCGTATGTATAGAGGTACGTCTCTACCTCTCTCCAACCATGTTTATACGATGGTTGTATAGAAAGGTCAAAGATAGTTTTTCAATTACTTATGGAACACATCTGATTCATGCGAATGCGCCGCTCTTGGCATATTCTGTAAGTCCAACTATCGCTGTCATTGTTGATGGTTTCTGGTTCTGTCTTATAAATGCCTCGGACGATATGAACCACAATCAGCATCGACACCCTATAAGCGCATTTCCGAGGAGCAACAAGCTGTCGACCTCAAAGATTGTAAAGTTTATATCCTTCAATTCAATGTGATCAAGGCTAGTATATTCTGTAAGTGTAACTTTCAAAGTCTTTCTGGATGGTTTCTATTTCCAGTTTCCGGATGTCTGTGTCTACGTTCACTTTAAGGGTGTGAATCGTTTCTGAATTATTTCAATCTTTCATTTTCACGTGATCGTGGCTGGTAAGTATAACATTCACAGTCTCTCTTGGTGGTTTCAATTTCTATCTTACGGATAAATGTAGTCCCACATTCATATTAAGATTGCCGATTGTTTCGGGATTAATCGCATTGAATCGGCAGTCTACAAGAAATAGTTTAAGAGGGTCCAAGCGCAGAGAGAACCAATTGATAAATCTTACACTATTAACAAACTTAGTAAATTGTGAGCTATTTGCCATACTGCATTATCCACATAAGGCCCAAGATTATCCATGTCCATATATTATATTTCAGTTACTACTACAGACATTGTAGAGCTCATAGAAACCTCTACGAAATTTACACCCTATGTTTTATCTTTACGAAGACGTCAGCATCTCGGGATTTATCGATACCTAATCACAGAAATTTGGTTGCTAACAAATCCACCGATATGCAAATGCATATATTCGCATAAGCTCATTCCCGATTGGAGCTTTTATAAGGTTCAATTGACTTCCCAAATAGAGGCAAATCATCCAGCCTTGAATTAGTAAGTCAACTGGACCTTGTAATGGAATAAACCGAAAGCAACCTTCCCATTATGGTAATAATGGGAATATTCAATTCCCAATATTCCGAATAGTTAAGATCGATGGAAAGTAGATAATCTTATTAATTAAGTTTCGTACTTTCAGTCACAGCATCTTCAAAATTGGGAATTGAAGATTGGATCTAGAAGTCCTAGAACTTCAAGACTTGAAGTTCAACTACTTTATTCCAACAAATATGTGTACATACAAAAACGACTCTGATATCTAAAGGCATTTAGAACTTAAGAATATATTAACAAAATCAAAACTTTCAAATCCACCCTCGTTTGAAACAAAATCTTCATTTGTATGAAAGTGATTTTGTTGGGGCGAGAGAAAAAAAAAAAAAAATACATACAAATCCAAATGAATGAAGGTACAACATAAGTGAATGTTGGTAGGTGCTAAATACTGCTTACTGCCTGCCCTGTTTTACAACAATCACACATACATACATAGATGTATTAGAACTTTTACAAATTGTCCATGTGGGTTGTCGTTCATATTTGTTTGCCATTTGCTAGCTCAACTTTTACAAGCCTGTAATCATCAGCGCCTACTTAGTTTGTTAGAGTTTTTGGAAATAAGTCAGACCGGCTATGTGCTACTATGTACAACAACTGACAAATGTACAAACATTTCAATGTGTTTGTCGGTTTCCTTAGTTTACAAACATTACAAAAGTATGACCAAAGTTGCAAGGGACGGGGTTCAGAATAAGTCAACAGAAAATTATAACGGCCGGAAAAAAGTGTAAGTGTTGCTGCTGCAGAGAAGTAAAATAACAAAAAAAAAAAACAGAAAACAATGAATTTTCCACTTAGTCAGTCGGAAGAAATTCTTAATTAGGACTCACAAATAATTGCAGTGATAACCGCATCTGTGGCCTTTATATTCATTCATTCATTTCAACCAATTATATAGTATCCGTAACACTATATCTGTATCTTTAGCAGTTATACAACTTGTAGTTAAAGTTTACTACTATCTGCAAGTATATTTTTTATGTTTTTAATGTACATATTTTAATTTAATTACCTTTTTAAAACTTTATTTGTTGGAAAAAATAAAAGTTTTTTTTTTGTTTTATTATACGATATAAGATGAGCAACTTTTTTATTTTTATTGATTAAAATACATAATGCATACATGCATATGTATATGGGAAATACTTATGTATGAGTTTTACGTTTTTATGTTAAAACTTTTAATATTATTTAATATTTTATAACATTAATACTGATATATTAAAGTTTAAATATAAAAATTCACAAAGAGGATTATGGAGTTAAATTTAAAAAAAAGTTCATACTTGTTATTGAAAAGTATTTAACTCCAACAATTTAAAATTTTCTTGTTATTTGTCACTCACAACGATCAACTTTAAAAGGTAAAATATACGTCACAATTCGGATTTCATACATTACACCCATATGTCCATTTCCATAAATATTCCAATAAATTTATAGCCCACAAACGATTACAAGCATATTAATTTTAATTCATTTTAATTAACTTCTAAGAAACAATTAAAAATTATTATTTTTATATATCATCATTTATATGATTATATAATTTTAATTAAATAAACTAAAGAGTTCATTATTGAGTTGTTTTGTTGTAAAGATTTATTCTTACATCTGTATTTTATTTGTCTTTAAATATTCTATTTAATTTCTATTTAAATTGTCAAATATTTAATGACAAACAATTTAAAAGTTATTAAAATCTGCATGGAACTATATACATATAAGTGTTTAAAGATTACTTATAATCTCTGGTTAAATTTACATTAAAATTTAAATTCTATTTGAAATTGTAAAACCCCAACAATAACAACAACAACAAATATAAGCAATAACCACAACGACAACAAAAAATAATGTTCAAATAATGCATGAACAAATGGACGAATATGCATCGTTAAATGTATGAAATTTGACCACTACAAAAGCATTAAATAAAATATTTTTGTAAAATATACAGAATCGTATAAACAGGCGGTCGAGAAAGTGTTAAGACAAAAAATTAATTTGAAATATTTTTTAATGAAACTATAGCTCAACTTATAGTCTCCACTATAAATCAATCTTTAGTCTAGAATACAGATAAATCTATAGTCTATACTATAGACCAATCAACAGTCTACACTTAAACATAGTCCGGACCATAGAACAATTTAGACTGTAGACCAATCTATAGTCTAGATTATAGACCAATCTATAGTCTGGACTATAGACCACTCTATACTCTGAACTATAGACCAATCTATAGTCTAGACTATAGACTAATATATAGTCCCGACCATAGACTAATCTAGAGTTTAGACAATAGACCAATCTATAGTCTAGACTATAGACCAATCTATAGTCTGGAATATAGACCAATCTATAGTCTGGAATATAGACCAGTCTATAGTCTAGACTATAGACCAATCTATAGTCTGCACTATAGACCAATCTATAGTATCCACTATAGACCAATCTATAGTCTAGACTTTAGACCAATCTATAGACTATAGACCATCTACAGTCTGCACTACAGACCAATCTTAAGTCTGCACCTTTAAACCAATCTATAGTCCGAACTTAAGACCAATCTATAGTCTGCACTATAGACCAATCTATAGTCTACACTATAGACCAATCTAAAGTCTGAACTACAGACCAACTTATAGTCTGCACTATAGACCGATCTATAGTCTGCATTATAGACTAATTTATAGTCTGCACTATAGACCGATCTGTAGTCTGCACTATAGACCAATCTATAGTCTGCACTATAGACCAATCTATAGTCTGCACCATAGACCAATCTATAGTCTGCACTATAGACCAATCTATAGTCTGGACTATAGACCAATCTATAGTCTAGGCTATAGACCAATCTATAGTGTAGACTATAAACTAATCTATTGCCTGGACTATAGACCAAACTATAGTCTTGACTATAGAAGAATCTATAATCTTTACTATAGACCAATCTATAGTCTGGACTATAGACCAATCTATAGTCTGGACTATAGACCAATCTATAGTCTGGACTATAGACCAATCTATAGTCTGGACTATAGACCAATCTATATTCTGGACTATAGACCAATCTATATTCTGGACTATAGACCAATCTATATTCTGGACTATAGACCAATCTATATTCTGGACTATAGACCAATCTATAGTCTGGACTATAGACCAATCTATAGTCTGGACTATAAACCAATCTATAGTCAGGACTATAGACCAATCTATAGTCTGGACTATAAACCAATCTATAGTCTGGACTATAGACCAATCTATAGTCTGGACTATAGACCAATCTATAGTCTGGACTATAGACCAATCTATAGTCTGGACTATAGACCAATCTATAGTCTGGACTATAGACCAATCTATATTCTGGACTATAGACCAATCTATATTCTGGACTATAGACCAATCTATATTCTGGACTATAGACCAATCTATAGTCTGGACTATAGACCAATCTATAGTCTGGACTATAGACCAATCTATAGTCTGGACTATAGACCAATCTATAGTCTGGACTATAAACCAATCTATAGTCAGGACTATAGACCAATCTATAGTCTGGACTATAAACCAATCTATAGTCTGGACTATAGACCAATCTATAGTCTGGACTATAGACCAATCTATAGTCTGGACTATAGACCAATCTATAGTCTGGACTATAGACCAATCTATAGTCTGGACTATAGACCAATCTATAGTCTGGACTATAGACCAATCTATAGTCTGGACTATAGACCAATCTATAGTCTGGACTATAGACCAATCTATAGTCTGGACTATAGACCAATCTATAGTCTGGACTATAGACCAATCTATAGTCTGGACTATAGACTAATCTATAGTCTGGACTATAGGCCAATCTATAGTCTGGACTATAGACCAATCTATAGTCTGGACTTTACACCAATCTATAGTCTGGACTATAGATCAATCTATAGTATGAACTTTAGACCAATCTATACTCTGGACTTTACACCAATCTATAGTCTGGATTATAGATCAATTTAGACTAAATATCAATCTATTGTATGAACTTTAGACCAATCTATAGTCTGGACTGTAGATCAATTTAGACTATAGATCAATCTATAGTATGAACTTTAGACCAATCTATAGTCTGGACTTTACACCAATCTATAGTCTGGACTGTAAATCAATTTAGACTATAGATCAATCTATAGTATGAACTTTAGACCAGTGTGTAGTCTGATTTTCTAAAAAATTAATAATTTCTTCGAATTACATTTTATTTTTAAATTGTCCACATACTCTTCACACACACTGTACACGAGAGTGCATTGTTGCTGTTTGTTCTGGTATTATAAATACAAATAATTGTTCTCGCCATGGTAATTTTGTTTATTCAACAAATTCTAATTTGAATTTGAAATTGAAATAAATAAAATTATGTAATTAGCTTTAAGTAAACTGTAAAATTTAAAAAATATTGAGCCTCCTTTTGAACGATAAAATCGCAACAATTGAATTGAAACGAATTGAATATATAAACGATTGAATGAATGTATGAATTGAAGCTATTGTTGGTTTTTAATTAGATCTATGGTATAACCAGATATTTAAACAAAAGAATATTAAAAACAAAATTAATTATAATAACATTGGAAAAATAATGGAAAATTTTCTAAAACTTCCTTTTGTTGGTTAGAAGTTGATGAAACAATATTTTTTAATACATATTTATATAGAACATGTAATAGTAATAATATTAGATCATTAAAATAAATAATTAGACAGAAATTAGTTTCTAAAGCGAAAAATATATATTTGTTATAGAAAAGTCACGCGCTCGTGTTTAAATGCAGTTTTTTTAATAGTTTTTTTTTTGTAATTTATTTATTTTTCTGTAGATGTGCAAATTTGATACAAATGACAAGTGTATATAATTTAATTTTGTGATAATGGTTTTAAATTTGTAGTGTCTGTTAAGGTCTAGTACTAAATTTAAATTAAAAAAACAAAACTGATAAAAACTTTACTTGACCTTGAGAACTGCATTAAATTTGATTTTTGTTTGTCTGGGTAATAGACATTAATTTAACTTTTTCTGATGACTCATTTTTACTGATAAATTTATTGTTTGGGAACTTAGTTTTAAGCTGTATTGATTAAGAATGCGGATTTTTATTTTGCTTTATCTATCGCTTAAATTAAACTTAAACGTTTTGTTTTGACTATAGATTGGTAATAAAGAATTAATGTCTTTATTACCTCCACTTTAGAAAGGTCAAACTTGTTCAAAAGTTATCGGAAAATACTTTACATTTTGCAAAAATACAGAATTAAGCAATTCGTACTCATGTCAATCTGGAGTGCTTTAAGAAGTACAGCTTTCTTTAAATTAGGTACCAAATACCTGGTTTAAGTACGGATCGTTAAGTAAGAAAACTATTTCTGGATCAAGTTATTCTTTCAATGTACTTTTTTAGAATTTTCAGTTAGATTAACGCTTAAAAGATTACATGATTTGACATGATAATAAGTTTGATTTAAGAATGCAAGAGATTGAATTAATCCCAAAATGGTCTCGATTTGAGCTCGATTCGTACTTGATTTCAGAATAATTCTCAAACGGGAATAATATTTTTTTTTTTGAAAATAGCCTCAGTTTCCTACCAGAGATTGAAAACCTTAATCTCAGTACGTAATTTTTCTGAGTCGATTTAGCTATGTCCGTCCGTCCGTCCGTCCGTCTGTCTGTCTGTCTGTCTGTCTGTCTGTCTGTCTGTCTGTCTGTCTGTCTGTCCGTCTATTCATGTAAACCTTGTAATCAAACTACAGGTCGCAATTTTGAAGATAATTCAATTAAATTTGGCACATGATCTTCTATGGTATCGGAGACGAAGCCTAATGAAAATGGTCAACATCGGTCTATTATTTCACCTAGCCCCATACAACTGAACCCGACGAATAGGGATTTTAAGTTCATAATTATGTTTAATATACTCGTATCTCTACAAAAAAAGCTGCAAAACCAAGTTCTATACTAGCCTTGATGACTCTCAATGAATTTTATAATTATAGGGTCTCATTTGACCATAGCCCCTATACAAATCCCCCTTCAAAATTTGACTTAAATGTCCACAATTTTGTTCAACAATAAATGGCTTAAGTATAATTCAAAGCAAGGTACAATTCAACTTAAATGCTTTATTATGAAAACTAAATCACATTTTATTTTTCTAACAGGTGTAGGGTATTATATGGTAGGCCTCGCCCGACTGTAATTTCTTACTTGTTTTAATAATAAAGCATTTATGTTGAATTTTTTCTTAATTTCGATATATTTGTGATAAAAAAATTATATTTTTATATGGGGGCTAGGGTCAGTTATGAACTGATCCTAACAAAATATTGAAGTTAATTATACCGAATTTTATTGAAATACACGTGTTTATAAGGGAATTAACGACGTTCAGAGGGGGACTTTGCAAGGGGGCTAGGGTTAAATAAGGGCCGCTCATTACTATCATTTATGCTTGTATAAAACGTAGTTGTGCCTATTTTTGTAGGGATATTAGTATACTTGGCATAGTTATGAGCTTCAAATCCCAATTTAGGGGGTCTGGTTATGTGGGGGCTAGGTGAAATAATGGACCGATATCAACCAAAATCAATAGGGTTCGTCCTTGGGTCAAAAGTAATGTGTATACTAAATTTCATCAAATTATCTTCAAAATTGCTGTAGTTTGATTACAAGGTTTACATGACAGACAGACAAACAGACAGACGGATGAACGGACGGACATAGCTTATTTAACTCAGAAAATGATTCTGAGCCAATTGGTATACTTAAAAGTGGTTATAAGATCATTAATTCTATACGTTACAAACATCAGCATAAATCCAATATACCCTCCCCACTAAATTAGTGTAGGGTATAAACACGATTTTTCTTTCTGTGTATATATAATGTATATTGAAAGATAGATCTCATGTGTTCGATTCTGGTGAATATTGAACCGCCAATAGCTAGACTAACTTATTACGAAGTAGTCTATATGATAATTTTAATACTTTATTTAGCTTATAAATTGATAATTTATTAATAATTTAAGTTAATTTATAATTTTAAGTTTTTGCCTAAACAAATGTGTGTAACTTTTTCTTGACTCAATTCATAATTGGGTAATTTGTATGCGTACTTGCAGCTGCATTTGAAAAAAAGTCGTAAAATTCTTATAAAAAATCAAATGGGTGAGATATTTTACAGAAACTACACACTTTTACACTTTAAGTTTTTATCTAAGAAAAAAAGTTTATAAAATTTTATAATTAAAATTCAAATGGTTAAAAGTTCATTTAAAATTTCAAAGAAAGTAAAAATCGAAATGTTATACAACTCAAATGATATTTATAATACAATATTCATCCAAAGCATGAAATTATAAATCGAAAAACCAAATTTAATAATATTTTAGATAAAAAGTATTGAAGTGTTACAAACATTCTTCTTCAATTCTATAAATATTTAATTGATTTATTTAGCTGGAAATTTTCTTATAAATTAACTTGTCTAAACAATAGCTTTTATTCTAATTAACCATTTTCTTTTGTCGTTCTTTCAGACGCATTATCATTGAATTGAAATCACTGTTGCTTAGCCTTATTAAACCATTACTAAATTATTGGTATACTAAATGATATATATCTTTAAATAACTTGCCACCTTTCACGAAAATATTAATTTAAATTAACTTTTTCTATTTCAAGACAAGTCAGTTATAAACCGTTTGAAATAATTTGCCTACGTATCTTGTATTTAGTATTGCTTTTTTGCTTCATTAACTACTAAAACGAATATTTTCAATTGAATTCACATTCCCAGAAATTGTCTCATTTAGATATTGGCTATTTTGTATTCACAAATTAAATAACTTTGAAGTTTGTCTTTTGGTAGTTTCACTTATTCATTGTTATTCACACTCCATTTAAATTAAGGGTGTTGGAGGAAAAATGTAAATGTTAAACGATGAGTTAAGGAAATAAATTGACTATTTGACAAAGATTTTTTATTAAGTAAGTGTTAGAGAAATTATTAGCATTAAACGATAACTTTGTTAAAAATAACCTGGAACAAAGGGATGTCAGTAATAGGGTTCTATAGGTGAAACGAAAAGTCGACTTTTTGACTTTTCGACTTTTTTCATTTAGTTAAAAGTCGACTTTTCGACTTCTCGACTTTTTGCATTTTATGAAAAGTCGATTTTTCGACTTTTCGACTTTTTTCATTTAATTAAAAGTCGACTTTTCGACTATAAGTATTTTATAAATAGTCGACTTTTCGACTTTTTTCGACATTTCGAACTTTTTCCGACTTTTCGACTTTTTCCGACTTTTCGACTTTTTGACTATTTTCGATTTCTTTCGCTTTTTTTCGACTATTTTTTGACTTTTTTCGAGTTTTTCCGACTATTTTAGAGTTTTTGACTTTTTTTTCCACTTTTTTTAAGATTTTCGACTATTTTTTATTTGTTTCTACAATTTTCGAGTTTTCGACTTTTTCCGACTATTCGACTTTTTCGACTTTTTCCGACTTTTTCCGACTTTTTTCGACTTATCGACTTTTCGACCTTTTTCACAGATCATAGTCGAGTTATCGACTTTTTTGGAACAAAATAGTCGACTTCGACTTTTCGACTTTTTTCGACAAAAAGTCGATTGTTCGATTCTTCGAAAATCGATTTATAGAACCCTAGTCAGTAATTTAATAATTGTAGAGACATTTTTAAGTAAAACTTGTAAATGGGAATTTACAATATTAATATGTATGTTTAAGCTGAAATATATTCAGATATTTATATTTAAAACTGTATAAAGAGTGATTTTTTGACCTTTGACCTGTAATATATGATTACATTAACACGTAAAAAAGTATAGTCGGTCGTGGCCGACCATATAATACCCTACACCAGTTATGAATACATATGTATATCTAAAAAGTGTATTATTTTTAATAATAAAGCATTTATGTTGAATTTTTCCTTAATTTCGATATATTTTTGATGAAAAATTTAATTTCTAATGGAAGCTATATATGGGCGCTAGGGTCAATTATGAACCGATGCAAACAAAATTTGGTGGAGAGATTTTTGTTGACATTAAAGTTAATTATGCTGAATTTCATTGAAATACATGTGTTTATAAAGGAATTACCGACGTTCAAGCATTTTCTGAGGGGGACTTTGCAAGGAGGCTAAGGGCCGCTCATTACGAAATTTTGCAGTATCATTTATGCATGTATAAAACGTAGGTGTGCCTATTTTTGAAGGGATATTAGTATATTTGGCATAATTAAGAGCTGCAAATACCAATTTAGGGGGTCTGGTTATATGGGGACCATAATAGACCGATATCAACCAAAATCAATAGGCTTTGTCCTTGGGTCAAAAGTAATGTGTGTACCAAATTGCATCCAATTATCTTCAAAATTGCGACCAGTATTTTGATTACAACGTCAGGACAGACAGACGACATGGCTTACTCGACTCTGAAAATGATTCTGAGCCGATTGGTATACTTAAAGGTGGTTATAGGACCATTAATTCTTTGCGTTACAAACATCAGCACAATCCAATATACCCTCCCCACTAAAGTGGTGTAGGGTATAAAAATGCAATGAATAATATGTTCTTCATTATTGAAATTTTGTGACCTTTATAATTGACCTGAATTTGTAAGAATATAATACAATTTATATTTTCTTTATTTATTAAAAATAAACAAGAGAAGCCCTTACAATAATAATCTACATAATTTAAGGGTTAGAAAGTTCAAAATTCAAATTCTTGCAAACAGAATATGTATAACATTTTAATAAAGATTTAAATTGTCCTAGTTTATATGAGATTTTTATCAAAGCAATATTAATTGATTAATCATTAAATTATTTGTTTTTCAATTACACATAAATAACATCTATATCAGAAAATGACTGAACAACTTTTTTTATAACAAAATTTCTTTAAACTTTGTACTACTACGTAAAAATGTATGAGATCATACACAGAAAGAAAACATTTTATTATATAATTCTCATTCTTTAAATCGGGATTGAATAAACAGGTTGATAGCAAAAGTTCTTTAAATGATTTTGAAAATATATTTTAAGCGTGTTTTAATGGAATCTTTCTTAATCTCATTTCTTACTTAATTTAATCTCATTTATTGCTTAATTCAAAAATACATTTATTCGCATTCCAACATATAATTCGCATTTAGGTAGCAATAAATAATTGACTTATGAAACATATGGACATTTCCACCGAAAAGTCTACTTTTGTCACATCACGTCAAGGACTATTTAACGGCCTATATCTCAGGACTATTCATTTCAAAAAGTCTATAAAAAAGTCCAATATATAGTCGGGCGAGGCCGACCATATATAGTGTTTATGAAAAAGCATTTCATTTGAATTGTACCTTGCCTCAGATATACTTAAGCCATATATTGTTGAATAAAATTGTGGACATTTAAATCAAATTTTGAAGGGGGATTTGTATAGGGCCTAGGATCAAATGAGGCAAATTATATAGTATAGAACTTGGTTTTGCAGCTTTTTGTCGAGATATGATTATATTAAACATAACTATGAACTTAAAAGCACTAGTCGGAGGTATGGGGTTTAGATGGACGGACGGACATAGCTAAATCGACTCTAAGCCTATTGGTGTACGTTAAGGTGGGTATAGGACCAGTATTATTGTGTATTACAAACATCAGCACAAACCCAATATACCCTACCCACTAAAGTGGTATAATCATATTTGTTTCGATCATATCTACGACACTTATGGACCGATTTTTCTAGTTTTCAATATGTTAGTTCTTAAAAGCATATCTAAAAGGAAAAATCTACGATTTGCATTTCGTAGATATGTATATGGGGCTTCCAAAAAACCGATTTTAATAAAGAGGTGGACAGACACATGGTACGTGGTTCTCACAGTTCTCTCAACTGTGCTATGCCAACTTGCGTCTTTGCAAAAAATGTCAATAGTTATATCCCTACTACATACTTATACATATAAGTGATTTAACAAATTTTTTCTTTTGGAAATAAACTTTTTTTGCTGAAATCAAGTATGAATCGAGCTTAAATCAAGCCCCTTTTGAGATAAATTAAATTTTTTATATTTTAAAATCTATCTTATTTCTATCTCAAATCAACTATATATTTCCATTAAATCAAACTGAAAATTCTAAAAGAACTTTGTAAGATCACCTTGACCCTAGAAAGAGCTTAAATTAGGTTTTTCGTTCTTAACCTATCCGTTCTTAAATCATGTATTTCGTACTTAGTTTAAGGAAACCCGTATTTACCATACTTTTGCAACCGTTCCGGATTATTCAAAGATCATAAGATCATAGAGTAGATCCTCTACAGGCATAACAACAATTCAGAAGAATAAATACTCTGTATAAACATTAGTCCAAAGTTTAGTACAGTTTAATAGAAAAATAACAACAATATGGTATATTTAATAATCACTCAAGCGCAGACATTGATTATATTGTCACAATATAACTATTTGAACCATAAATAAATAAAAAATATAATTAAAAGAATACACGTCATATTTAATAATTGTATTATCATGAATGATCCCTATCAATCCAATTGTTCTCATTCTCTAAAGAAAGAGCAACTGAAGACAACAGAAAGAAGAAAAAACAATTAACAGTTCCACTCTAAACGATTGACTAATCATAATAGAATTTAAGTTAAAAACGTAAATGAATCAAAACAAATAAAAATTCTAAAATCAAACCAAAACAAATCAATTAAATATCAAAAGTTAACGGTAGTTCTAGGAGAAACAATATCGAAAAGAGATTTCAACAAAAATATGAAAACAACAACATAAATAAACCAATAAAAACAAATAATAAATACAAATACCTTAATAACATGAATTTATAAAAATCTACAACAACAAAAAAGCAAAGCTTGAATAATAATTATACAAATACTTTTATAAAGAGCTTGGAAAAAGAAAAGAGCGCCAAGCAAATAACAACAACATTGTGTTAACGAACTAAAACATGAAAAGGTAAATGCTGATGATTATGTAGAGTAGGGAGAAGTGGGAGAATAAGATACACTATATATATAATTCTTGCTTTTTTTATTATTTTCCAATTCACACACTATATATTTTTTTTTTTGTTAAGTTGCAGTCAATGAACTTTTTTCAAACAAATACAATAACAAAACAAACTAAAAACCAACAACAACAACACTATATGAAAAAAGAAGTATGTATGCCAAACAACGTGACGTATTTAATTATCAAAAGATAAAATTATGAAGAACTTATAGTGCGAAACATTGTTGTTAAGGAAACAATATGTATTAACTGAATCCATAAGAATAGAAGAAAGTAAGGGGGGAAACGAAGAAAAAAGAACTAAATTAAAAATAATTAATTGTAATATGAATTTTTTAATGCTAATTTGCATAGAAGAAAAATTCATTAAAAAAATTAAAAAGTGTAGTTTTAATCTACACTATGAAAAGTATTAAAAGATACAAGATACATACAAAAATATCTCTTATATGTATGTCAGTAGACAAGACATCGCGAGGAGTATTAATGGAGATTTTGATCGTTATCGAATGTCCAAATTTGCCCATAGACTTCATCACTTTTCAATGCAAAATATTACTTTCAGTTTCGTATTTGGGGTCGTTTTCCGTACTTCTTCATTAACTACTTTGATGACTTGGCGGTTCCAACAGAAAGGAATTATAGCGATCGAGGACCCCAAAAGTCAAAATAAACCTTACCATTATTCACTGTCAAACATATTCATGGAATATTGATCATTGGAATTATTGAATTAAGGCATTTAAAGCATCTGCTATACAAAGATCTAATGACTTTACCGATTTAATCTGGCAATATGATTCCAGCAGAATCATAGTTCTTAACATTTAAAATTAGGTTCAGTTAAGTAGGAGAATTGATAAGTGGATGTTTTGATGCTCGAAGGACCTCGATACACTTTTATAATGGTATTATATTTTGCCCAGCGGCCAGTTCAGAATAGGCTAGCGCATTTAACTGTCCAAAGTCTAGTCCATAGAATAGAACAAAATCTAAACATATACTAGTTTAAAGATGAGACAATAAAGTTCTTAATAAATAGTACGTAAAATAGTCGATAGAATCATTATCTAGTCAGAAGACTCTGCAGAATGTGTAAATTTTCAACAGTCTCCAGAGCTTAACTTTAGTGAACTCATTAGCTTAGTATTCTTTTGCTACTTCTATTACGATCAATCATGTTGAGCCACATTTACTAAACAGTTCTGCTGATTTAAATTTTATAAAGGTCATGATCATTTTAATTACGATTTAAAAGTGATCTTTACATTATTTCTTTGAAGATTATCTAAGAATTGGCAAAGTTGTCAACACAGTTTCATGATATATCGCTTGTCTGCCGGAACAAGCATTATAAAACAATTGAATTTGATGCAAAGAAATTTATATAAGAGTAAACTTTAAACATTCTAAATGATCGTGTAAATGTCAGTAGCAATATGGCAATAAATTAATTCCCTCTTTTAAACATCAGTTTACACTATGTATCCATAATATTTATCCCGCTGTTAATTAATCACTAAAAGCAAATAAAATTTTAAAATACACAGTGTTTTAGTAAAACAATATTCTCCCCCTTACTTTTGATCTTTTTTCTCTTTCTGATATTTTGCAAACAAAGTGCAATTGTGCAAATTATACATATGTGCCAGGCATGGATAATTGCCAGCATTATATGCAATGGAACAAAACAGGGAACTCTTTTAGCATTGTAGGTTCTAAAAGCTTTCTCTAGATCATCATCATTATCATCTTATAACTTTACAGCTCGGGTGAGCTTTAGCCTGCTCAGTAATTTTTCTCCATTACTCTCTGTTTTTAGGTTTCTACTGCTAGATTAGGTCGATTTCTAGTACTTCCGATGTCGTAGTTTAGCATTAACTTTTGCGGTCATCTGTGGTCCATGCGTGCAATTTGTCCTACTCTTTCTAGGCCTTGGTCTTTATACATGTCACTATATCCTCTCCGTAACATAACTTGTCGTTACTTCTTTGGACATAGTTTCCGTTGTCAAGCAAATTGCCAAGAATTGGTCTTTCAAATATTCTTAGTCCCTTTTGATCGCTACTCGCCATGATCCATGTTTCGCATCCATACCTGGCAGTGGCTCTGGTTATGATATTATTAATGTTCAGCTTACACGACATCAAAACTAAATTGGACGTAAAGATTTTGCTCTGCGAAAAATACGCTCTATTTGCCGCAATCACTTATTCCATCCAGCATGCTGTTACTACATAAACGTTTTAGTTCCAATTTGGAGGTTTTGTGTCTGTTGTCTAATCTCATTCGTTGACATTGATTTATATTTGCTGACTCATCTATTTTCCTGAATAGCTCTTCCATATAATGAGCATTTCATTCTACAATCGTGACGTCGATCAGACCAGATCAATTAAGAAGGCTGCCTTTAGTTCCGTAGTATTAAACCAAATGAATTACCGCCTTTGTTAGTGAGTCCTCTTTTTTCACTTCGCTATTTATATGGAAGGGTCTGTTTCCTTCTGTTGAATTACGACCCTAGCAGCGGTGTACAAGAAAGTTCCGTTAGCTTTGAGGGTATTCCCAGTTCAATGTATGCATGGATTACCTTCCCATCAATGCTATCAAAGTCTTTCCTG
The DNA here is from genome assembly GCF_015586225.1 of Lucilia sericata. Lineage (NCBI taxonomy): Eukaryota > Metazoa > Arthropoda > Insecta > Diptera > Calliphoridae > Lucilia > Lucilia sericata. The sequence continues at coordinate 63,371 of NW_023994417.1, read as the reverse complement.
AAATCAATACACATAACATTTTCCACAATTTCTGTTTTAGAAGAAAACTTTGATCAGCTGTTGATCTGCCTGGTCGAAACCCTCCTTGATATTGGAGAATTGTTAGACTCTCTGAGAGAATATTCGTAACGATCTGGTAGCAAACATCCAATAGTGTGATTCCTCTATAACTAGTTTTTGCATGAACTCTTGTCACCCTTCTTGGGGATTGGTATGATCAGACCGAAACCCCATGACTTTGGTAGCTGTTCCTTGTTCCATATATTAAGTATTAATTTACAGGGCGCATCGATACCGTCGCCGCCTAGTGCCTAGATGAGTTCAGTTATTATTCCACCTTCTCAGGGATATTTGTTCTTCTTCGTTCTCTTAATTATATGTCGTTCTTATCTGGTTATGAAGCATATAATTCACTTAAATACTCCCTTAACCATTGCAGGATATAACACTCTTCTGAAAGGGTTGTGCCATTCTTGAATTTACTGTTGTTGAAACCCTTTTGTCTTCTATTGTAATTTCCTGTAGAATTGTCTACTGTTATCGCTATGTTTATGCGTACAGTTTTTAGCTTTTCTCTACAATGAAAATAATACATGCTCAACTTTACGAAAAAAAATTACGTAACTTATATTTTCGTAATATTTACAAAAATTTCGTGTATAATACGAAATAGTACTTAATAAAACCCTTTTCTATTTTTACGAAAGTACAAAAACCTTTCGTAATATTTTTTTCTTAAATTTTAGCGAAATTAAACATAATGATATTAAGTATATTATCATTAAATAAAACTACAACATTTTAATAAAATTTAAGAAAAAGTATAATATAATTGACGAACTATTTTCATAAAAAATATAAAAATTCGTGTGGAGAATAATTTTGAACTAAAATTAGAAAAAAATTTTTAAAATTAACAAAAATGTTTGCATAAATTAATATTTCGTAAATTTGACCATATTTATTCAAAATTCACTCTTTTCAATTTATGTAAATTAATTTTTCCAAGATTATTTTGCATTATACTAAAATATTTCGTACAATTTCGTATATATTACGAAAGAATTTCTTGGTGCGAAACAACGAAAGATTCGTACAATGTACGACATTTTTCGTATATATTAGGCATGGATTTTTTTCAGTGTAGATATAACCTTCAGAAAATAAGTTCATTCCAGCATCGATTAGAAAAATATGTTTAATGAAAGAAGTTTTTGACGAGTGACTGTTGTGACAAAACTTAAACGTCAAAACAGGAAAAGGAAGTATTTTTTGATTCGTCAATAACTACTTCTGTGATAGTTCCTTCCTCTTTCTATAGAGTAGATTACAACTTAATTTATTCCAATTCAAGAAAATACTGTAAAAATTCTACTATATTACTAAGTTTTCCATTCCTGTACTTACATACCTACATACGTATGATGTATAATATATTAAAACGCTATTGCAGTTATTGTTGAAGCCCTGCTCTTGATTTTGTTTCAATTCATATAGAAATTTACAAAAAAAAAAAAATTGTAAAATTACCATGTGGGAATTGTGAAAAAAAGATTTAGTTAGTTGTTTCTTTCATGAAGAATAACAAAATGGAAAATACGAATAAAGGTCTTTTTACGCTGATGCTACATAAATATGTTTAAAAGTTTTTTTTTTTTTTTAAACAAATTCTATTGTTCAAGTGTTAAGCAGATTTTTTTTGGGTTTGAAAAAATATATATATAATTTTACGCCTCTTAAACATGTTATCGTTTAATTTTATTTTTAACACATTCTTTTGTATGTTTTACCAAAATGAAGCTTTAAGCTATCATAGTTTATATTAAAAAAAAAAGTTTAATTATAACACTATAATTATGTTAAAAAGGTGTTTGAAATTATAAAAAATTTAAGTTTTTTAAACATTAACTTTATGCTAAATTAAGTGCGCTTAAGATTTGATACCGATTTGGATCGTTGCGCTTTTGTATGAGACTCGGGCTGTTATGCCGGAAAATGTTTAAAATAACTTTTCAGGATAGTAATGGATCCTAGATAAACCTTATAATCTATAATTTCATGTTATCTAATTAAATAGTGTTTTCTTAGTAATCCCTTTAGTATTTGAAGGTTCGAATGAAAGTATATCTTTCCAAAAAATTAATTGTTTATCACTAACAAATATTTTTATAATTCAAAATTTTTGCAACAAATTACTAAGTGTAGGGCAAAATACTTAACGTATTATATTGACATTGTATTTTCTGTGATTATTTTATAATTGAAATTTTGTTCGCTTTTAATGTCATGGAATTTGAGCATTTCTCTTCAACTTGTTGAAGTAGGCACTTTTTTTCAGCGTTTTTGTATGAGTTTTGTTCGTGTTTATTAAAATGAAAATGCTGTTATCAGCTGAATTTTATTTAATTCAGTATTCTTGAGTTATTTTCCCCCTTTTTATTTCACAAAAAAATAACAAAAAAAAAAAAAAAAACTAATAAATGCAGCGTGATGATTATAATAATGAACTGTGTATTTTCTTTATTTTTTTAATATAGATCATGTGTATTGGAAAATAAATTTAATGGATATAGTTTGTTTGATTTCCAATTATGTAAATATTTGAACACTTGTATTTCAGTTTCCAATTACTACTATAAGAGGAGGGGGAGTGAGTGCAAGACGTTCAATACTAAAAAAAAGACTTTTAAATGGTACAAGTTGAAAACAAATAAAAATAGTTTATTTACAACTGCAATAAGTGCATCCATCAACATTATACTGAAATTTTAAATAAGAAAACTTAACAACTAAGAACTGGTTTTAGGAAGTGTTATAAAACATGTGTTATGTGTTGGTGAAGACCATTTATTATGGACAAGCTAAATGGCTAACAGAACCTGCATTATAAGAATCTGGTCACAGAGATTTGTTTAACAACTTGCTGACAAGATATAAGAGTTTATTGCGAGAGATTAAGAAATTTTTTTACTTTATGAAAAACTACTGCAGTCATGTTTATATAATTAACACCTTTTCCTTCTGAACACATGTTGTGGTCTAACATTATAATAGGTTTTATACATTATTTGTAATTAGGTTTGTGGTTTTGAATTAAATGAAAACTCTTGCTTCTTTACAAAATATAATTTGACAAACAATTTAATTTAATGTCAAGTAAATAACGATTAACATAATCCATTTCCTTCCTTTGTCACCATTTAAGGATAGGTGTCCTGAACATAGATACTTGGTTACTGTAAGTAAATCTTTTACTTTCTATTTACTGATCGGAAATAGGTTAAATTCTTTTTTTATCTAGAAATTTTCTTCGACAAAGTTATGTTGAAGTGTAGTAAGTATATGGTCTGAAAGGTATTTTTTATTATACCCTACATCATTTCAGTGGAAAGTATAATTGGTTTTGTGCAGATGTTTGTAAGGCATAAAAATATTGGTCAACTTAAAGTATACCAATCGATTTGGAATCTTTTGACTTGACTAAGCCATGCCCATCTGTGTGAACATGTAAACCTTGTCATTAAAGTACAATTTGTAAGATATTTTGATGATATTAAGCATATAATCTTCTCTTGACCCAAGGATGAAGCCTATTGAATATGAATATGTAATCGGTCCATTAGACCGAATAGGGCTTTTTGGGCTCATAAGTATGTTAAATGTTCCAGTATCTCTACAGCACAGCTTTATATGAATCTAAATGATACTGTCGATTTTCGTAATGATCGGGCCTCATTTGACCCTAGCCCCCATACAAAGTCCCCTTTAGAAAACACCTTGAAGGTTCATAATTCATGTGTTAACACAACGTAAAGCCCTCTAACGATTTATTTATAAGGATATGGTGTCAACTGCTTTACTATTGAAAATAAACCGATTTTTGATATGATTGATATCTACCTTTATATGGGGGCTAGGATCAAACATAGGAAGCATGGTCATCAACAAAATTTAATGTAAAGATATTTATTTATTTATTTATTTTTGAACAGAAGTACTTTGTGCCGAATTTCATCATGATCCTAATAGTCTTGAGGTATAGTCCCGAAGTAGCTATTCAACCTACTATATCCTAGTTAATCCTAGTCAATAGACTACCTAGGTGACTAGCTATTTTAACATGTGCTAATCCTTGGAGGAGTCAATCATAACTCCTTAGACTATAAAGAGACAGTAAGAAAGTATTTCAAAGTACTATGAACCTTTTTGTTTAAGTTTTTTGTGTGACAATTGTCTCCGCTCTCTAGAGCATATTCGTGATGAAAGACGAATTAGGGCAAATTTGGTAGTTAGACGTTGGTAAAAATGACTGTTATTTTCGGATGCATGGACTCTTTATCGTACAGCTAAGATAATCGAGTTTGTTTTGCGAGTGAATAATGACTTTCAACCCATATCCTGAAAGGGAATTTGCATGGTTACTAAGGTGAAATGAGTCCCCAACTTTACGAAAATTGTATATATAATTTAAATGTGCTTGATTTTAAAGCACATAGCTATAGAGCTCTATTCTGGAAGTTGTATTTAAAAGGGATTGCATGCACCGATCTTAATCATTTTCATAAGTTTCATCCTTGATCAGGAATGGGAAGAGCTGATAAATACCCCTATCGCCAATAGAAGCGAATTTTTTGTTGAACTAAAATGTTCATTTCCCTCAATGGGACAAATTGTTATCGTAAACTCTTTGTTCGTAACTTCAAATATAGTTTTTAGGGTAAAAATTATGACAAATTTTTTACATACAGTGTCTCTCATAAGTATTCGAATTTAGGTATAATATGAAAAGAAACCAAATTTAATAATATATTTTGAATGCAAAATTCATAACTTAATTTGTTAAATTGTCTAGACAGTCCTTAGCTTTGAATCACACTTTTTAAAACTTTAAAAATTCACATTTACTTAAATTAATTTAGCTTTATTTAAAAAAAGTCCATAAAATTACCTCACAAAAGTATACGAATTTTTCCTGTATTTCATATTTGACTATATTATACGAAACACAAAAATTAGAATCGAATGTTTTTTTGCTAAAAATTGTTTTAAGGGGTAACTATCAACCGAATGGATATATTTTTGGCCCATTTGGTCCACAATTTTGGGGCATTTGTGCCATCTTTTCAAGTAATATCATTGAAATGGCGATTTTTGGCAATATTTGTATTTTTTCTCCTTTTTCCCAGAGATAAAACCAAAATTTGTTATTGGGATTTAATATACCCCTTGGGGTATCTAAAAACAATATTTTTTGTTACAAGAATCTGTATTTAAACGTTCCAATATATATTATTGGAATCATTCTTCTATCGCTAATTCAATTTATTGGAACTCAAGTCCATTTTTATAATACCAGGGTCAAAAATTTTCGGGAAAACTTGTCTTCTATATATTGTTTTAGATATCAGCTGTTATACATTTAAAGTCTTCAATATATTGTGGAAGTGTACAATTCCAAAGCATGCCTCGAAGAAACGCCATACAATATAGTGGAATCATTCTTTTTATAACCAATGGCCTCTAGGCTGAATGTCACCATATCATTATGGTCTAACTCAAAAATATTGATATCTGTTTAAATATTATCTACTATGATCAAAATAAACCCAAAATTTTGGACATACAGCGTTGTTGTAATGGGCAACATAATCGTGAATGTTATGAGTAGTAAAAACTGAAATCTACTGTATAGGATGACGTTTTGTTAAGGCATGTTTTGGAGTTGTATACCACTACGATGCTTCGAAAATTTAAAATATATTAGTGCTAATATCTACAATAATATATACTAGCCAACTTTGTCGGAAAATATCGATCCTAGTGATACGAAAAGGCTCTTAAGATCCAGATAATTCAATTAGAAACAGAAAAACGATACCAAAAATATATCTTGGAATGTTTAAATACAGGTCCTTATAACAAAAATTATTATTTTTAGATACCTACCTCAAGGAATCTATTAAATCCCAATATTAAATTTTGGGTTTATCTCTGGAAAAAGAGAAAAAAATGGCAAATATGGTCAAAAATCGTCATTTTAATGATATTATATGAAAAGATGGTACAAATGCCCCAAAATTGTGGGCCAAATGGGGCAAAAATATATCCTTTCGGTTGATAGTAACCTCTTGAAACAATTTTAAGCAAAAAGACCATTCGATTCTAATTTTTGTGTTTCGTAAAATATGGTCAAATATGAAATACAGAAAAAATTCGTATACTTTTGTGAAGTAATTTTATGGACTTTTTTTAAAAAAAAGTTTAATTTATTTAAGTAAATGTAAATTATCCAAATTTTAAGGAGTGTGATATTAAACCTTAAGACTCTCTAGACAATATATCAAATTTAATTATTAATTTTACACACAATAAATATTATTAAATTATATTTCCTTTAAAAGTACACCTAAATTCGAATACTTATGTGAGACACTGTATATAAGTTTATCATAATACAAAGGCGAAATAAAGGTAAAAATTCGGCATCCCTTTAGTGGGGAGGGTATATTATCATATGGTCGGTCATGCCCGACTATACTTTCTTACTTGCTATCAATTTAAGTTTGTTTTAAGCTTAAGGTTGGGATATCTCGAAAAATAAAAGATATAGCAGAGGTTAGTTGTTAAACTTTTAGTTCAAAACCGATAGATAGGACTTGTACCTGTATGATAGTTATAAAAAATTGTATGAATAAAGATGTCTTTGCGCCATAAACAAGCTTTATTCAAACTTTGTCACATGATATCTCGAAAAACTGATGTGATTAAGCGCTGATCTATCCTGCAGAAAAAAAGTATATTGTCTGTGGGTTCAAAATTTGTTGGCCTAGGAATGTAATCATTAAAAATACCCACGACCTGTAGTATGATTACTAGGTTTAAAGTAGGGACAAACAAACTCGGATAGCGACTCAGAAACTATTATTGGGTAGGTATACTTAAAGCTAAGTGCAGGAAGAATATTTTGTACCGTTACAAACATCACACCAAAAGCATATGTACCTTATTAAAGTGATGTAGGGTATTACTACTAAAATGGTTAAAATACCTCAAAGCAAAACAAATTTTTAGACTTTGGAAAATTATAAAAGTTTAGAAAATTTTCCCCTCTAAGCCAAGTAGCAAAACAAAGGCAAATAAATAGAGATGAAAATTTGTTGTTAACTTGTCATTTTGCCACTCCGAAAGTGATAAACAAATGTCAAAGTTTGAGCAAGTTGGTTGCCAGCACAAACTTTGCAAACAACTTCTCTCTGCTAGCTGTCGTAAAACAACAAAAACAGAAACGGCAAGCAACATCTATGAACAAATTCCATTTAAATTACACATCACAGACCCTTTTGCAGCAACAACAACAATAAAATAAACTATATTAATAAAACTTTTTAATAAATTTACCTTGTTTGTAAAAAGTTTTGTGTAAAAAAATCCTTTATCTCAAACAAAAATATCAGCTGTTTTCTATTTTAATTCCAATTTTCTTTTGTGTATTTTTCTCTATTTTCTTTTAGTACCACGTACTTTTTTATTATTTTTGTGTGACACCACATTAAAAAACTTTTTATTCTTCACACATGTTGCATCTGGGCAAATTGGATTTTTTCTTAAATAAACACCATTATTGTGGCCCCAAATGCTTTTATCTCCACTTCTAAGATTATAAATATTTTACGGAAATACTTTTTATTGTGAATAATTAAGGTTATTCCGCGTATTTACACTTTCTTTATCGAGTTTTAATGAAATTAGTACGTCGGCAAAAAAACTAATTTTGCAGATAAAACTTTATACCGACACACAACACAACCGTTTATTACCGCGTTTGACAAACAACTGAGAAAAAACGTTTTGTTTTTTCTTGTTTTCTTTTGTGCTTTTTCTTCGTACAGGGTTGTAATACTTGGTACGCATGAATGGTTGTATAAAATCTGTGTTGCCAGATAATTATGTAAAAATACCGATACTTTCATTAATTAGCGATGATAAATCGGCGATAAATAACTGTATTTTTTGTTAGTGATGACACAAATTTTTCCATAATTTATTTTTTGTAAAAAAAGTGTGACGCCGATGGACAGGACGGACGGACGACGGGGGAAAAAATTTTCGTGGTCGGGCACAACGTGTGTGTGGTGAATTAAAATAGTATGGTGAATAAAAATATTTTGGTGAATAAAAATAAATGTGAAATTTTTCAAGGCCATTGATTGGAATTTGACGCCCCCTAAAGTATGCGCGGTCGGTCACAAGGTGTGTGTGGTGAATAAAAATCGTGTGGTGACTAAAAAATAAATTCACCACAAAATACCGTAATGTCAAATTTTGTCAAGGTCATTGGAATTTGACGCCCCCTAAGGTAAACTATGGTTTTTGTCCTTAAAGAATGTCCACTACCTGTGGTGAATAAATTCGGGTTGTAGTATTCGCTAAGTATAAATGAAAGAGGCGGTAGTGGGTGACATCTGCATGTGCAATTCAGGTTGTTCAATCAGTAAGTAACCTATATCAGTCTAGTCAGAAAATTTTGACTCATGTCCCCAATTATAGGTTGGAAGTCCCCAAAAATCCCCATTTTTAAATTGAAAACCCCATAGTTTCCCCCAAAAAAACATCATGATTGATTGCGAGACATGTCTCACAAACTGCGTCATCTGGTAGTCAGTGTAAAACTAAACTAATGAAAAGTGTCTTTGATAAGCGTACATTTTATTTTTTAATGAAATATAGATGGCGCAGCATAACATAATATTGTAAAAAACATAAATTATAAGTAGATCATAGCATACAGATGTCTTTCAGTTTCCAGAATGTCAAATCACATATGAAAAAAATATGACACATTTTGAAACCACATAGAAATATTTTCACAAATTGTCACTCGCTGTCACCTCAACTTTCAAGTTGCTATGAGAGTTACTGCGAATAAGCAGATTTGGCTGTGCACCTCACACAAACACGTGTATTTCTTATGGGACCCAGGCGGCTGCGTATCCCTAGGGCCACTTTAAGTTGGCGCAGCACATATAAAAAAAATGATATTGCTGTGCACAGCTAGACGAAATTTCTGTGCACAGCATCCTGCTCTCTTCTGTCTTTTTGAGAGTATTTATTATTTTTTTTTTTTTTTTGAAGTAAATAAAAAATTATTATTGTTGATATACGATAAAAATATGAGAGGTTCAAGAACCCCAAATTAATGTCCCAACAAGTTACTACCAAATGTTCATTTATATATTAATTTTAAGATTCTAACTATAATAGTTTCCCAGATAAACGCATTTTTTATTTAATTCATATTTGAGGTACCACGGCCCCTATTGCAAGTCCGCCAATTTTTCCTCCAAAATGTTCACAAAGTGCTTCCTGCAAAATTAAAAGGTTCCAGTTCCAATAGTTTCCCTAATAAACGATATGTTCATGTGGATGTCAAAGTTGTTCTAGTTTAGTTCTAGTTCAGTTCTAGTTCAGTTCTAGTTCAGTTCTAGTTCAGTTCTAGTTCAGTTCTAGTTCAGTTCTAGTTCAGTTCTAGTTCAGTTCTAGTTCAGTTCTAGTTCAGTTCTAGTTCAGTTCTAGTTCAGTTCTAGTTCAGTTCTAGTTCAGTTCTAGTTCAGTTCTAGTTCAGTTCTAGTTCAGTTCTAGTTCAGTTCTAGTTCAGTTCTAGTTCAGTTCTAGTTCAGTTCTAGTTCAGTTCTAGTTCAGTTCTAGTTCAGTTCTAGTTCAGTTCTAGTTCAGTTCTAGTTCAGTTCTAGTTCAGTTCTAGTTCAGTTCTAGTTCAGTTCTAGTTCAGTTCTAGTTCAGTTCTAGTTCAGTTCTAGTTCAGTTCTAGTTCAGTTCTAGTTCAGTTCTAGTTCAGTTCTAGTTCAGTTCTAGTTCAGTTCTAGTTCAGTTCTAGTTCAGTTCTAGTTCAGTTCTAGTTCAGTTCTAGTTCAGTTCTAGTTCAGTTCTAGTTCAGTTCTAGTTCAGTTCTAGTTCAGTTCTAGTTCAGTTCTAGTTCAGTTCTAGTTCAGTTCTAGTTCAGTTCTAGTTCAGTTCTAGTTCAGTTCTAGTTCAGTTCTAGTTCAGTTCTAGTTCAGTTCTAGTTCAGTTCTAGTTCAGTTCTAGTTCAGTTCTAGTTCAGTTCTAGTTCAGTTCTAGTTCAGTTCTAGTTCAGTTCTAGTTCAGTTCTAGTTCAGTTCTAGTTCAGTTCTAGTTCAGTTCTAGTTCAGTTCTAGTTCAGTTCTAGTTCAGTTCTAGTTCAGTTCTAGTTCAGTTCTAGTTCAGTTCTAGTTCAGTTCTAGTTCAGTTCTAGTTCAGTTCTAGTTCAGTTCTAGTTCAGTTCTAGTTCAGTTCTAGTTCAGTTCTAGTTCAGTTCTAGTTCAGTTCTAGTTCAGTTCTAGTTCAGTTCTAGTTCAGTTCTAGTTCAGTTCTAGTTCAGTTCTAGTTCAGTTCTAGTTCAGTTCTAGTTCAGTTCTAGTTCAGTTCTAGTTCAGTTCTAGTTCAGTTCTAGTTCAGTTCTAGTTCAGTTCTAGTTCAGTTCTAGTTCAGTAGTTCAGTTCTAGTTCAGTTCTAGTTCAGTTCTAGTTCAGTTCTAGTTCAGTTCTAGTTCAGTTCTAGTTCAGTTCTAGTTCAGTTCTAGTTCAGTTCTAGTTCAGTTCTAGTTCAGTTCAGTTCAGTTCTAGTTCAGTTCTAGTTCAGTTCTAGTTCAGTTCTAGTTCAGTTCTAGTTCAGTTCTAGTTCAGTTCTAGTTCAGTTCTAGTTCAGTTCTAGTTCAGTTCTAGTTCAGTTCTAGTTCAGTTCTAGTTCAGTTCTAGTTCAGTTCTAGTTCAGTTCTAGTTCAGTTCTAGTTCAGTTCTAGTTCAGTTCTAGTTCAGTTCTAGTTCAGTTCTAGTTCAGTTCGAGTTCAGTTCTAGTTCAGTGCTAGTTCAGTTCTAGTTCAGTTCTAGTTCAGTTCTAGTTCAGTTCTAGTTCAGTTCTAGTTCAGTTCTAGTTCAGTTCTAGTTCAGTTCTAGTTCAGTTCTAGTTCAGTTCTAGTTCAGTTCTAGTTCAGTTCTAGTTCAGTTCTAGTTCAGTTCTAGTTCAGTTCTAGTTCAGTTCTAGTTCAGTTCTAGTTCAGTTCTAGTTCAGTTCTAGTTCAGTTCTAGTTCAGTTCTAGTTCAGTTCTAGTTCGGTTCTAGTTCAGTTCTAGTTCAGTTCTAGTTCAGTTCTAGTTCAGTTCTAGTTCAGTTCTAGTTCAGTTCTAGTTCAGTTCTAGTTCAGTTCTAGTTCAGTTCTAGTTCAGTTCTAGTTCAGTTCTAGTTCAGTTCTAGTTCAGTTCTAGTTCAGTTCTAGTTCAGTTCTAGTTCAGTTCTAGTTCAGTTCTAGTTCAGTTCTAGTTCAGTTCTAGTTCAGTTCTAGTTCAGTTCTAGTTCAGTTCTAGTTCAGTTCTAGTTCAGTTCTAGTTCAGTTCTAGTTCAGTTCTAGTTCAGTTCTAGTTCAGTTCTAGTTCAGTTCTAGTTCAGTTCTAGTTCAGTTCTAGTTCAGTTCTAGTTCAGTTCTAGTTCAGTTCTAGTTCAGTTCTAGTTCAGTTCTAGTTCAGTTCTAGTTCAGTTCTAGTTCAGTTCTAGTTCAGTTCTAGTTCAGTTCTAGTTCAGTTCTAGTTCAGTTCTAGTTCAGTTCTAGTTCAGTTCTAGTTCAGTTCTAGTTCAGTTCTAGTTCAGTTCTAGTTCAGTTCTAGTTCAGTGCTAGTTCAGTCTAGTTCAGTTCTAGTTCAGTTCTAGTTCAGTTCTAGTTCAGTTCTAGTTCAGTTCTAGTTCAGTTCTAGTTCAGTTCTAGTTCAGTTCTAGTTCAGTTCTAGTTCAGTTCTAGTTCAGTTCTAGTTCAGTTTCTAGTTCAGTTCTAGTTCAGTTCTAGTTCAGTTCTAGTTCAGTTCTAGTTCAGTTCTAGTTCAGTTCTAGTTCACTTCTAGTTCAGTTCTAGTTCAGTTCTACAGAAAGAACAGAATATACAGAAAGATATTAGAATTCAATTAGAAATCGATAATGGAGATAATAGTGGAAAATTTTACGTAATTTTTAGTTGGATATCGTAAAATCGGCAGTATATTGTAATATATGAGTTTTTCTAAAAAAATCTAAAGCTGCTCTATTTTCTTAAATAGGCATAAATTAACGGTGGCATCGAGAATATGATGAACATCTGTGATCACTTATATTTTCATTTTAAAATCGTGTTTAAGATGTTTTATAACTCTACAATTGAGGAGGTGTTAAAATTTTTAACTTAAAAACCTATTTTTCTATAAAATTAAGTATTCGTTAATTAGTAATCCAATGGAAAAAGGAGTGAAAATTATAGCAACGTATTATTTAGTTATTTATTTATTTATCTAACAAGCTACAAATAAAATTAAAACATAAACGTAACCGCTCTCTATTACTTATGTTTAATAATAATATTCAAAAATAGTCATTGATAAAAAAAATAAAATAAAATCAATTAACATACTTTACTTTTGCTAAACAATGCATTAGAAAAGGTAGAAGAAGCTCACACACAATACAGCAACATATTAAAAGTTCAACATGGGCTTTAAAAGGTCGTTGTTGCAAGTTAACAAAAACAATAACAACATCTACTTATAACTGTCAATAGATGTGAGGGAGGTGAAAGCAAAAAAAAAAGAAAACAAACTTTACGCCCGTTACAAATGTTAAATGTTCACGAACCTTAAATGAACCATATTGTACAAGTGGGTGTATTTTCTATACTTCCTGTGAATTGCCTGATGTCGATGCACAAAGCCATGTGTAGGAGGAATAAAGTATAAATATGTATAATATTCTAAATTACATTGCATTACATTACATTACATTGCAACGCATAATATTATCGTATATAAAACAATGAATGCAGTAGGACTAAAAGAGCTAAAACACAATAAAATGTTGAACATTGAATTCGAAAATATAATCGCATCTAATACATTCAAATACGTCGGTCGGGTCTTATATCAGTTGCAATGTCAATGAATTTAAATGAAGTGAACAACATTCTCTAAACTGTAAATGAAAAATGTAGGCTACAACTACCAATACTGCAACTACTACTGCTGCTGGTGACGATGCTGCTGTCAGTATGCATTATACCAGTGCTAAATGTACAATTGCAACCAACAACATTATCTACATACTACTTACTTCCTCGCAATGCACCGTTGTCATACATTTTGCCGTTTCAAATGCGAGTCTTAAACGTATTTTGTTTTTGCTTTTAATACTGCATAATATAGTAGGGGGTGTTGGTATGTTGAAAAGCCGATTTTAGTCAAATTTTTGGGTGCATACATTAAGTTCATTGAGCTTTATGTTCAATGAAAATCGTAGAAATTAAAAAACATTTTTAAACATAAATTAATCTATCAAATTCCATATATTTCGGTACACAATTAACTGAAGACCTCCTTAATCTTCTTTTACAAATCAATTTTAATATCGGTAGATAAAACATCTAAACGCATGTGTAAATAATTACTATATCAGTCTTATATAGGACCTAAGCTTTTTGGAAAATTAAGCCTTAAATCATTCACACAATTTATGTTCGAAAAACTCATTGCGGATCACCTCGACTGTTAAAGGATTTTAGAAAGTGTGCTTCAAGTGCGTTGATTTTCAAAAAATATAAATGTCTACTTAAGGTTGTATAGCTGTGGTAAACGTTGACAAGAATTTAATTTCATTCCACTTAGAATGTTTATGTATTAACGGTTATATTATAGTAGATGGCAACAAATTTAAATATATCTTTCAGATTTAGATCCTATCTCCCTCAATTATCTTTTCACTATATATAGAATTTCTCTATTTTCTAATTTCTCTTACTGAGGAATTTTATTAGAGAATTTGGCAAACCCCCAATTAAAGTTCGTTCTAGTTCAGTTCTAGTTCAGTTAGTTCAGTTCTAGTTCAGTTCTAGTTCAGTTCTAGTTCAGTTCTAGTTCAGTTCTAGTTCAGTTCTAGTTCAGTTCTAGTTCAGTTCTAGTTCTCTAGTTCAGTTCTAGTTCAGTTCTAGTTCAGTTCTAGTTCAGTTCTAGTTCAAGTTTCTAGTTCCTTCAGTTCGTTCTAGTTCGTCTAGTTCAGTTCTAGTTCAGTTCTAGTTCAGTTCTAGTTCGTTCTAGTTCAGTTCTAGTTCAGTTCTAGTTCAGTTTCTAGTTCAGTTCTAGTTCAGTTCTAGTTCAGTTCTAGTTCAGTTCTAGTTCAGTTCTAGTTCAGTTCTAGTTCAGTTCTAGTTCAGTTCTAGTTCAGTTCTAGTTCAGGTTCTAGTTCAGTTCTAGTTCAGTTCTAGTTCAGTTCTAGTTCAGTTCTAGTTCAGTTCTAGTTCAGTTCTAGTTCAGTTCTAGTTCAGTTCTAGTTTTCAGTTCTAGTTCAGTTCTAGTTCAGTTCTAGTTCATTTCTAGTTCAGTTCTAGTTCAGTTCTAGTTCAGTTCTAGTTCAGTTCTAGTTCAGTCTAGTTCAGTCTAGTTCAGTTCTAGTTCAGTTCTAGTTCAGTTCTAGTTCAAGTTCTAGATTCAGTTCTAGTTCAGTTCTAGTTCAGTTCTAGTTTCAGTTCTAGTCAGTTTCTAGTTCAGTTCTAGTTTCAGTTCTAGTTCAGTTCTGTTCATTTCTAGTTCAGTTCTAGTTCAGTTCTATTCAGTTCTAGTTCAGTTCTAGTTCAGTTCTAGTTCAGTTCTCGTTCAGTTCTAGTTCAGTTCTAGTTCAGTTCTAGTTTCAGTCTCTAGTTCAGTTCTTAGTTCAGTCTAGTTCAGTTTCTAGTTCAGTTCTAGATTCGTATAGTTCAGTTCTAGTTCAGTTCTAGTGTCAGTTCTAGTTCAGTTCTAGTATTCTAGTTCAGTTCTAGTTCAGTTCTAGTTCAGTTCTAGTTCAGTTCTAGTTCATCTCTAGTTCAAGTTCTAGTTTCAGTTTGTTCTAGTTCAGTTCTAGTTCAGTTCTAGTTCAGTTCTAGTCAGTTCTAGTTCTAGTTCAGTTCTAGTTCAGTTCTAGTTCAGTTCTAGTTCAGTTCTAGTTCAGTTCTAGTTCAGTTCTAGTTCAGTTCTAGTTCAGTTCTAGTTCTAGTTCAGTTCTAGTTCAGTTCTAGTTCAGTTCTAGTTCAGTTCTAGTTCAGTTCTAGCTCAGTATGTTTTCGTTCTAGCCTAATCTTTAATACACACACATATACACAAACAATAAATTGCTAAGAGACTAATACAGACATTTTGAATTTAATAAAGCATTTTACTACTTACTGTGGTTTTTCACTGTTAAAGTTTATTTTTGCGCTTACAACTGAAAGTTGAACATAGCAAATGAAAAATACACATTTGTTTATGAATGCTACTAGTATGTGTGTGTGTAGTTGTTAGAGGCGCATTAAGTTGCACAAACAGCTACAACAAATATCCTGCCAACAAAAACAGCGATATTTCTATAATGAAGCGAACTAGACAATCATCCAACTCCAGACGGACAGACAAACAAATAAATAAATTTAAAAAATGGCAAATTCTATATGGCTAGTGACTGCAGTCATTTACAGGATATTGGAGGCTAAGTTTGCCCACAGAACAACATTGTCGGTCTAAAGTTGCAAGAGCCGTTTTGAATTTCTCTATATAGTATGTATAATCTAAAAAAAAAGTAAAAACACAACAGCAACATCATTTTGTAGCCTTAAAGCTAAACACTCTGATTGTGTGTGTGCGCGAGGAAAATGAAAACAAAAACAACAACAACTCTTGAAGCAAAGCAGCAAAACAAATTGTACTCTCAACTCATTTGGCTGAATGAGCACCACTTGTGCTTAAGGGGATTTAATTGCAAAAAGCTAAAAAGTAGCAACGCAAAAAGCGGAAATAGTTTTGTATCCGTTTTGGACATTATCATTTCATTTTCTGTTTGTTTGTTTGTTTATTTGTTGGTCGCTTGTTTTATTCGTTTGTCTGTCACTGCACTTTGAACTGAGAGTGTGATTTACGCGTATTATTATAGAGTCCATATACATATATAACGATTTTTTTGGCATGCAAAAAAGTATTATTTATTTCTTCATAAATTTTTAATTCTTTGTAAAAAATTCTTAGAAATTTTTAAATGTTTTTAAATTTCTTTTTAATCTAACTTAAATTTTTAAGTGTGAAAATTTATTTAAAGAGTTAATTTTCTTATCATTGTTTTATACTTATAAGGATTTTTTATGATTTTCTGTAAAAGTTTTTCCAACACTTAATTAATATGTGTAAAAACGTTTTTGTTTTATATTTCTAGTTTTTGCTGTTGGACTTTTATTGTGGAATTTTGTTCTGTCTGTATTTACTAAATTAAACCTATGCTTAAGGGGTAAAAATACCCATAGGTACACATGTGTATAGAACAATGTGTGCCTTTTTTGTTATTTTATTAATGCCTTATTCATAAGCGGTCTATAAATAAATTTTTTTATGGAAATTTCGTTTTATAAACTTTTTATAAAATAAAATGTTGTTTATGAATAGGTGTTAATAAACATATTATTTTTAATGTTTTTAATCCTTATCTCAATACAATATATTAAAAAAATTTTCTGGAATACTTTCGAAATGGGTCTCAAAATGGGTCGAATGGATTTGTACTGATGTATGTAACGCATAGAAATATTGACCATATACTTTAAAGTATATTGATCGACTCAGAATCATTTTCTTAGTTGATTTAGGTATGTATATCCATCTGTCTGTCCGTTCATGTGAACCTTTGCAATCAAACTACAGGTCGCAATATTTAGATGAAATTTGGCAAATATGCTTCTTTTGACCCAAGGACGAAGCCCACCAACCGTCAATTTCTGTATATTCTTCTACTATATATGTACATATACATATGTATATAAAAATTAATGTGAGTTTGGACCGATTTTTCTGAAATTTTCACCATGACTTCCTATATATCTGGAAGGAACCTTTCACTTCAAAATCTCAAGTGGGCGAGGCGCTACGTCCTCATACAAAATAAGTATTACAAATCGCATATTTCAGAATCTGCAACAGCTAAAGTAATAAAAATGTTAATGGGCAACTTTGACATCTGCATAAACATATAAAATGAGCCTCCTAACAGTAGTGGGCGTGGCACTTTCCATATAAAGAAATAACTATATTAGTATACATGAGAAAATATAACAGCTAGAGCCCTCAAAAGTTTCGGAGCCACTTTAGTATCAACATGAATATATAGTTAAAAAATGGGAGGATTAGCAAAAGAGGGCGTGGCACCTCACCTATGGCTTAAATACTAAAATTAGTTTATTTGGGCAACTATTACAGCTAGAATCATCAACATTCATGTGAACATTTGTATAATATATTGGCGGACTAGCAAAAGGCAACTTCCATATGAACTGAATTAAGAAATCGTTTATCTGGGAAACTATTAGATCTAGAATTTTTCAAAATCGTAATATACATATATTGTTTTTATGGTAGCAAAGCACACTGGGTATAACTTATAATATATAGAAATAGGCGTGTCGTTTAATCAACTTCTGATATAATTTTTATATAAAAGTAATGTGTGCATGCACCTCTTTTGCTGTCCATAAGTGTATATATGTAAATCATTGGTTTTCTAACAGAAATATGTTTTATACGATATCTTTCATATATTGTTTAAACCCAAGTATGAAAAACAGCATTTGGTGTTGCATTGTAAAATGAAAATTTTAAACACTGAGAGAAATTGAAGTAAATTTTATGTTAGAATTTTGAATACGTTTAAACTACTTCATCACAGAGCATTTTAGCCTAACCCAAGACTTTTGGACATGGCATTAAAAGATTGAACTGTAAATGATGTCTGTTAAAATAGAACGATTAGCTTTCTACACTGATGTTTAAAAACTCATCTTGATTATTGGATCTCAGTCATCAACTGAACCCTCTTTGCTTGGCTCAAACTATATTTATACATGTATAATTATAAAGGCTTTAAAATCGATCCCGATATTAAAGGTTCTGTAGCATATTTTCGCTCTGTGTGAATTTTGCTCTAAGCATTGCATGAGAGTATTGTATTTTTCCCTAAACAAATATACTAATAACATTGCTATTGTGTATTTTCTATCTCGATATAAAAATTGTATTGTTTTGAATAACTTTTTGTGTAGTTTTTCCAGACTTTTAAAATTGCTTTAAGGTTGTCGCCCAAGTATTGTCCAATAGCATTTTTATGTTTTATTTAAGCTTTTTTCTACTTTCACAGTTTAATGCTGCAGTTATTATTGTTTTGTTAAAAAAACTTTTGTACGGATTTTAATTAAAATGTTAATGTGTCTAACTAAGTTCGTTGATATCAATGTTTGGTATAAAAACGAAATACAATGTTTACAGTTTACTTACATGTAAATTACATTAAATATTAAACTTTAATAATGGATGTGAAAAAAAATTAAGTTTTTTCTAACAGAAAACCTACTTTTGAAAAGTTTTGCAAAAAAAAGTTTTAAGTAACACTGACAATGTACATGAAAATTATAACATTAATGTTAACTTTGTAAAAAATATTCATTTACTTAGTTTACTTGGTTTTAGATATTTTACCTAATTTAAATAATAACACCTGTGTCACTTATTTAATCTTCTCCACTTTACACTACACAACTAAAGTTTTTACGTAACTACAACGAGGGAAGTGTTATGAGTTTGATGTAATGCTTGCAACAAAAAATGTGTAACACCCACCCACCAAACAAGTACATATGTATATATCAATCGCAATGTTAAATATAATTTAATGAAAACCTAGTTAGAATCGATCAATGGTTTTAGCCTTCTCAAAACTTGAGCCACCAAACTTGAAAAGCTTAATCTGCAACTGTTTTGATTCTCCTAATAATTTATATTGGTATTGGTATAATAATTAACGGTCCATCATAAATAAAAAGAGTAGCGTAACACATGACCGGCCATATTCGCCATATCTTTTCAGTTTCTCCTATATGAGATTCAAGTCTTTTGATTAATTAGTAGAAGTAGTTCGTAAGACAAGTAATAAATCTAATTGTGTTAATTATATACATATTTAGAGGAAGTAGTAATCAAATTTTAAATTGCTTCAAAAACAATACGTTATCTACATAGACGCGATTGTAATTAAAAGTTCATAGAAGAGAAGGAGTATGTAAATGTCTGTATTAAAATGTAATTCTGTAGAATTAAACATATATGTGTATAAATTCTACAAAATAGTTTTAAAGATATATTAACTTTTGTACAGAATGTTAGCTTAATATTCAATTAAACTTATAGCAAAAAAAAAAAAAACACATTTGTTTAAACAAAAATCCTTACAAATTACCACTTACTTTAATAAATTGTGTATTGTGTGGCCTAAATTCAAATATGTTATTCCAACTTGCATTCGAGTGGGAATACCTTTATTTATCTTTTATTCTAGCTATTTTCAGCATATGTATCATTTACCTTATTTATTCAGAGACAAACTCCAATATCCTTTTTAACACAGCTATTTCCATTAGCACTATGCCACAAATAAGAGTTTAGCTTTTGAATAGGAAACTGAATGCTATTTAAATTAAACCTACAAAAGACGGAGCTAAACAAAAATACATCAACTAAATTCAACGGGTAGAATATAAGAGCTTCCTGTTTGTTTTTGTTGTTGGCTTTTATACTCCCAAAATACAAATCACACATTTAGAGCAAATCCTTAAATAACTAGTATTCTGCTATGTATTTGCCAAAAATCCTTCATCTAACACAAACACAACAAAAAAAGAGAAAAGTTTTCCTTTGCATTAATATGTATTCAAAGGAACTATAAAACCGGGGAGAAATACTTAAATGTATTAAATCACATACAATATAACTAAGCTAGAACTGAACTAGAACTGAACTACTAGAACTGAACTAGAACTGAACTAGAACTGAACTAGAACTGAACTAGAACTGAACTAGAACTGAACTAGAACTGAACTAGAACTGAACTAGAACTGAACTAGAACTGAACTAGAACTGAACTAGAACTGAACTAGAACTGAACTAGAACTGAACTAGAACTGAACTAGAACTGAACTAGAACTGAACTGAACTAGAACTGAAGTAGAACTGAACTAGAATTGAACTAGAACTAGAACAGATTAAGTAAATCCTTTTAAAATTCTGTCAATTGGCGAAAAATACAGCTCAACAGCCATCAAACGTTTGTTAGATAAAGTTTTAACACTTTTTATCTCTTCGTTTTTGTAGTCAAATTCAAATTGAAAGCTCCTCTATGCAGCCAGACACACTCACTAACCATGGAAAGGAAGTAGTTAAGCAACTAAATCTAACTGTACGTACGTGAGTGTGTAGAAAAAATAGGATGTTAGTTAAAGTGTCAGTGTGTGTGTGCTTTGGTATAAGTGTATGTAGGTGTGTATATCAATAACTTTTACTTGGGGGAAATGCAAAAATTTTACCATAGAATGAATTGCAACCACGTTACGACACCACAAATTCAAGAAAAAAGGGAACAAATTACAAATCGTACTGATGCATGTACTCACTCCATGCCTCTCCTGAATTACTATACATATAGGAAAAACTTACTCACATACATATATATGTATGTATATCCTTTTACACATACATATGTATATACAGACTTGCTAGAGGAAACATGCAAAGTAAACATTATTTAAACGCGTTGTACTTACAAATTTTGGCGGTTTTATCGTTGTTTGTCAAACTATAAGTGCCAGTTGGAACAATAAAGACAATGGATGGATGATGATGATGGTTGTTTGCTTGCTAGTTAGTTTGTTGTTCCCTTTAGTTGCTAAAGAGCGAAGTATAAAAGTATTAAATGTATGTATGTCTATGTGTTTGTTTGTAACATCCCAGTAGTTTTAACAGGAGTTTATATTTACCTCTTGAATTAGTTTTGATTCATATGACGCTTTGAAATAAAGAGGTAAGTCCATCACCACCTTAGTGTCGTTAAGAAATTACCAAGAAGTGCAATATACATTTTTTGTAATTAGTTATTTTACTAATCAGAAGTAAGCTATTGAATAGTTAATCTCCTCGAACTGCTGGAAAGCTTATGCTATCACACATGCAAAAGATTTATTTTCATTTTACCCACAGTATTTGTTTTTTTTTTTTAAGAAAGTTTCATCTCAAATCCTTAGAGACAACAACTACTTTAAAAACAATTTTAAGAGCAGACACATAGACAAAGTTCTTTTAATTAAATAGTCCAACACTTGTTTTAGAAGAATACTCGTATGGTCAATCTTAAGAACAAATCCTCACTAAAAGGATTAAAATACAGATACATAGTATCTAAATTAAATTTTCAATCTAAAGGGGAGGAGTAAAAGTCATTTCTGATTTGTGATTAGTAAACAAATACAATTAATAACCTATAATAAGTTGTTTTATTGTTGTTCATCCTTCTGACCCTGTAAATAATCGATTTTGAAAGTAATATGTCTACTTTGGATCCAAACTCCATGCACGACTATAATTCCTTCATTCTTTAGGTTTGTAATTAAAACACTAGGTTGTCACTTAATTTTGAATTTTTCAACTATTTAACGAAATGTATTTTCATTAACGCTACGAAAACTTCATATGCTTAATGAATGATTACACAGGCCGACAAAATTTGAAAAAAGTCTAAACCCTGAGAATAAGTTATACTTTCCTATAGGATTGAGTCGCGCTGAATTCGAAATTGATCTCATAATTGTAATGAATATAACAAAAACCATGAGTTTTCACGCTTTAAGTGAAGATATCTCGAATAAGAAAGAAGATATGTCATATATTAAGCCTTTATTTTAAAGTTAACGTAAATAAAGTAGTCTTGGAGGTATTCCGATTCGGCGAAAAATCAATTTTTTTTGATGGCTGGGTTAAAAAGTTGTCGTCCTGTGTTATCTTAAGAAAGTTTTTAAATTATTTCAAGTTTGATACACTGTTAACTGTACTAACACTCAAACTTACAACATATTCATTAAAAAAAAACTTTCTATAAATGAAATTTTACTTTATTTCCTAGAATACGAGTTTGTGTAAAGAATAAAGGAAAGTGTTAAGAGTAATTAGAAGTTAACATTTATTTATGTCAAATAAGTTTAAACTTTAAAGGGAGCAGTCATAGTTGGTGTCATAGTTTCCGGCTTGGCAAAAAAAATATTGAAAGAAAATTTGCAGAATTTTTATTGTTAAAAAGTTTTTTGAATTTTCTAAAAAAAAATTATTTAATGAAAAAATTATAAAATATAAAAATATCTTTTTAAAGTTCCCTATACGAAGAGAATATCCTTTTAACAGGCAAATTTAAAAGCACTTTCACACGTATATTAAATTATACGACATTTTCAATGTGACATCAATGTGAGCAAAAAAAATCTCGAATTAGACACTTCATCCAGAGTATGTACAACAAACTCAGGATACTAACCATGTTTTAAACTTGTATAAGCATTTTTGGAGAAATTTTTCAAATGCTTTTCTACATTAGTAGAATGAATGAATTTACTAGAATCCCATCAACGGCTAATTTGTGTGTGTGTGTCTGTATATGAAAAAAAAAAGTTTTATTTACTTTCAGTTTACTTGCAACCATACGTAACCATGTATTACTCCGTTATCCATGAGGACACTTCTATTAAATCTCAAACAAACTCAAACATACTCCTACTAGTATTACATACAAATCTACTTACACTTCATTGAAGTTTCATACATGTTTAGTTAATACTCGTATGGAAAACACTGTTCTACCCTGCTTTTTCATTCACACTCATCTATTTGTTTGTTTAATGTGGGTTTTTCTTCTTTTTTTCTCTCTTCACACTTCACAGCAAACATTTACCAGCACTTTCCTTTTTCTAACGTTTAAATAACCAGTTGTTACCATTTGGTTTTGATTTTGTTCGCAAATAACAATTTTTTTCTTCCATATCTTCTTTTGCTTCTTGCAGCAGTTTGTAGTGTAACGAAAGTGCGAAAACCTGCAACATAAAAGCAATGTCTTGACAAAACTTGACAACTACAACAGCTACTCTGACACAGAAATATACCAAGTGGTTTTAAAGGTGTTAATGTATCCTTTTTAGGGAAATATTTTTCTTATATCTTAAAATTTAAAATTATAACTTTTAAGGATTAAGAATAAAAGTATTTTTTATTCAATAGACTAGTCAATAAATTGGTCAATAGAATGGCCAATAGACTAGTCCCTACAGTAATCCATAGGATAGTTCATAGAACAGTTCTTAGTCTAAAGAATAGTTCATAGACTAGTCTATAAAATAGTCCATAGACTAGTCTATAGAATAGTCCATAAACTAGTCTATATAATAGTCCATAGACTCGACTATAGAATAGTCCATAGACTAGTCTATAGACTGATAGAATATAGACGGATCTATAGAATAGTCCATAGACTAATCTATCGAATAGTCCATATACTAGTCTATCGAATAGTCCATAGACTAGTCTATAGAATATGGACTATATAATATAGACTATATATGGACTATGGTCTATCTATGGACTATAGTCTATGGACTATTCTTTAGAATAGTCCATAGACTGATCTATAGAATAGTCCATAGACTAGTCTATGGAATAGTCCATAGACTAGTTTATAGAATAGTCCATAGACTAGTCTATAGAATAGTCCATAGACTAGTCTATAGAATAGTCCATAGACTAGTCTATAGATTAATCCATAGACTAGTCTATAAAATAGTCCATAGACTAGTCTATAAAATAGTCTATAGACCAGTCTATAAAATAGTCCATAGACTAGTCTATAAAATAGTCCATAGACTAGTCTATAGAATAGTCCATAGACTAATCTATAGAATAGTCCATAGATTGGTCTATAGAATAGTCCATAGACTCGTCTATAGAATAGTCTATAGAATAGTGCATAGACTAGTCTATAGAATAGTGCATAGACTAGACTATAGAATAGTCCATAGACTAGTCTATAGAAAAGTCCATAGAATAGTCTATAGAATAGTCCATAGAATAGCCCATAGAATAGTCTATAGAATAGTCCATAGAATAGTCTATAGAATAGTCCATGGAATAGTCCATGGACTAGTCTATAGAATAGTCCATAGACTAGTCTATGGTATAGTCCATAGACTAGTCTATGGTATAGTCCATACACTAGTCTATAGAATAGTCTATAGAGTAGTCCCGTTGACTAGTCTATAGAGTAGTCCCGTTGACTAGTCTATAGAGTAGTCCCGTTGACTAGTCTATAGAGTAGTCCCGTTGACTAGTCTATTGAGTAGTCCCGTTGACTAGTCTATAGAGTAGTCCCGTTGACTAGTCTATATAGTAGTCCCGTTGACTAGTCTATAGAGTAGTCCCGTTGACTAGTCTATAGAGTAGTCCCGTTGACTAGTATATAGAGTAGTCCCGTTGACTAGTCTATAGAGTAGTCCCTTTGACTAGTCTATAGAGTAGTCCCGTTGACTAGTCTATAGAGTAGTCCCGTTGACTAGTCTATAGAGTAGTCCCGTTGACTAGTCTATAGAGTAGTCCCGTTGACTAGTCTATAGAGTAGTCCCGTTGACTAGTCTATAGAGTAGTCCCGTTGACTAGTTTATAGAGTAGTCCCGTAGACTAGTCTATAGAGTAGTCCGTAGACTAGTCTGTAGAGTAGTCCGTAGACAAGTCTGTAGAGTAGTCCGTAGACTATTCTGTAGAGTAGTCCGTAGACTAGTATAGAGTAGTCCGTAGACTAGTCTATAGAGTAGTCCGTAGACTAGTCTATAGAGTAGTCCGTAGACTAGTCTATAGAGTAGTCCGTAGACTAGTCTATAGATTAGTCCGTAGACTAGTCTATAGAGTAGTCCGCAGACTAGTCTATAGAGTAGTCCATAGACTAGTCTATAGAGTAAACCGTAGACTAGTCTATAGAGTAGTCCGTAGACTAGTCCATAGAGTAGTCCGTAGACTAGTCTATAGAATAGTCAATAGACTAGTCAGTAGGCTAGACATGTATGAACTATTCTATGGTCTAATCCTTTTAACTTTAACATTAGGTAGTAGGATTAACCATGAGTTCAGTACTGCATGGACTTCTATATGAGTGTTTACATTTGAATGTTACCAACACATTCACACTTGTCAACATTACCAATCGAAGTTAAAGAATTCGGTTGACCAGGAGGAGTTGGGTACTAAAATGTTATGGAACACTTGTTGGTTAAATTTAAAAGGATCTCGGTGGGATAGAATGGAGTTTTTATTTTTTATATTGAAACTAAAAAGTTCCTTTGTTCTTGTTTTTATTTTTTTTTGCTCCGAAGTTACAGCATAGTTGTAATCATGTGGACACGCAAAGATTTGAGTTTTAAAGAGAAATCCGTAGTTTAACTTTGATTTCCAAGAAAAACTTCAAGTAGCAAATTTTGAGTTTTGCAGATTTATATTTAAACAATTACAGTGAGTACCATAAAAATTTGTATTACATTAATAAATTATATTGTTTTCTATTTAACGAAAGCATTTTTATTTCCTTTAAAATAAAATGTTCTAAAAACGTTATTATTATTTTATTCAAAAACACATGTTAAATCAATGGAGTTTTTATAACACAACTAACAATACATAAAAATGTTTATAAATTGTAAGTAGAAACAAATTCTAAAATAATAACAATCACATGTTTAAATAAATGATGAACAAATCATTATTTAACAATTATTTTAGCCAAAAAAATACTATTGCATAAAATATTATAGAAAAAGTTTTGTTGTTTTCTATAAAAAATTCATTCAAATTATTTCAAAATCACAAAACTAAATGTTTCCCAAAACGACAATCAGTATTTGTGCGCTTAAATTTTATTTTAGTTTTTGTTTTTTTTTTAGCTTTTGTTGCAAACTAAAACTCATTGAACATTCAAATTGTTGTTGCCACTTTAAAATGCAACAGAAAACTATTGTTATCATGATGCATACAATGCATAGAGAAGTGCATCGCCAAACATCAGGGTCATTATTATGCAAATACTTGTATTGAATATTTTATTTGACCGTTAGTGTTAATGGTTTTGGAATAAAAAAGTATTCAGATTGGTTAAAGTTTCTTTGTTTAATTTGTGATTTATTTACTGTGTATTTGGTTTGAGGAGCGGGAGAAAGAGATTAAACAAAATCAAATAGTGTTTTAATATATAGTTGTTTTATGTATTTAATTTGGCCAATTAAAATCAAGAAGTTAATACAGATACAATTTTTTTATGGAAATGCTTTATATTAACAAAATTGCACTGTCAACAATAGAATCCATATTAACAATTTGGGAAAGAATGGCCGGACTGGCAATAGAGGGAATGACGCTTTCAATATGAATTAAAGGCAAAAATTCGTATATCTGGGAAATTTTACATGAAGAACCTTAAAATACATGTGATATCCAAGTATTATTATTGTATTGAGTAGCGAATCACACTGGGTATAGCTAGTAAACTATAAAAAAGAATCATTAATGTAAAACACTTTATACTTTATTTATATTCATATCTAATACGTAAAAATATACAAAACCATAAATTTAATACCTTAAACTCTAACTAAAATTTCATACGATTCCACCTTGACCTCACCACCGCCATAGGGCAAATATAAACAACCATGCGAAGGATGTATCTTGCCCACGCAAATACTACCCTCATGTTCAGCACGACCAATATATAAAGTTTCACCATCACAAGTATTGCCAGCTGGCACAGCACCCGGTACAATATTACCATTATCACAGTGAGTCCACATAAAACCAGCACCAGCTAAAACTTGGAAATTTTCCACTTTATGCTCTTCACTGTCATAGGCAACATAGGCACCACCTTTATTGGGTATAACTTTAGCAGGCATAAGATCGCCGTCTTTAAAAACACGTCCCACATAAATCGGATCACCATCAGCATCACGGCCACCCTCTAAAGCATCTTCGGGCATAGAATCGGCAGTTGCGGCAATCCATTGATCGGGTTGGGTCAACACTTCATATTCCGAAAGTTTAACTTCGGCTTCGCCATAGGGTATGTACAAGCAACCGTGGGAAGGATGAACTTTGCCCACTGTCAAACTACCTTCATGATGACCACGGCCAGCATATAAAAAGTCACCATCAGCAGCACGGCCTACTTTAACGGCAGCGGGTGGTACATCACCATTAGCAGCAGGAATCCACTGATAACGTAAACCACTCAATACCTCATAAGTATCAACTTCCACTTCTTGGCCACCAAAAGACACGTAAGCTTTACCTTTATTGGGTATAACTTTAGCGGGTAAAAGATCGCCAGAGTACTCAGCACGACCTATATAAATGGCATCACCATCGGAATCATGACCAGCTACTACAGCCAAAGAGGGTACAGCTCCATTAGCACAATTAATCCACTTGTGTTCTAATAATTAAACGCACTTATATATATCAAATATTTGTAATATTAATTAATATTAAAATATATTATTTACCCATATTTCTTTTAATAATATTTTAAAATATTGCACCTCACTTATGAAATACTTTTAACAAACTAAATACTTTGAGTCACTTTTTTCATGTTGACAAGTCTTAATTGCTTACCTGTCAGATATCAGTAGAAACCGAAAGCAATGGAAAATACTATTACAACAATAATACTTATCTCATTGCATACGTAGTATATTTTTGTCCAAACACAACTGTTTTCAGTTATTTCAAATGGAACTACCGATAACCGCTTATTTTTTATTCAATATATTTTTAAGAGTCCATAATATTTGTTGATAACACAAACAATTTCTTGGAAAAAATACAAACATTTTGAGGTTCGTTTGAAATCGTATTGCACTATTTAGTTATACAATTATCTTGTTTGTTTCTAACATGTTTAGTATATGAAGAGAAAGTTGATCAAACAAATGATTCAATTTAACTGAATTTGTTATCAATGGCTATGTATTTACTTTTAAGAGAGATAGAGCGAGGGAGCAATAATAAGAAATCAATCCAAATATTAAACCAATTAGTTTTTTCAGTCAGTTTTTATGAGAAATAAAAGTGATCACAGATTTCACTTGTTTTGGCCATATCTCTTGACTTTTCATGGAAAATAAAAGTGATCACAGATTTCACTTGTTTTGGCCATATCTCTTATAGTTTCCAAGAAAAATGGACTTTTATGTTTTGACACAAAAAATCGATTTTTCATGGGAAATAAAAGTGATCACAGATTTCACTTGTTTTGGCCATATCTCTTATAGTTTCCGAGAAAAATGGACTTTTATGTTTTCACTGAAAAAGTCGATTTTTCATGGGAAATAAAAGTGATCACAGATTTCACTTGTTTTTGCCATATCTCTTATAGTTTCCAAGAAAAATGGACTTTTATGTTTTGACACAAAAAATCGATTTTTCATGGGAAATAAAAGTGATCACAGATTTCACTTGTTATGGCCATATCTCTTATAGTTTCCAAGAAAAATGGACTTTTATGTTTTCACTAAAAAAATCGATTTTTCATGGGAAATGGAAGTGATCACAGATTTCATTTGTTTTGGCCATATCTCTTATAGTTTTCGAGAAAAATGGACTTTTATGTTTCACTCAAAAAACCGATTTTTCATGGGAAATAAAAGTGATCACAGATTTCACTTGTTTTTACCATATCTCTTATAGTTTATAAGAAAAATGGACTTTGTTTTGACACAAAAAATCGATTTTTCATGAGAAATAAAAGTGATCACAGATTTCATTTGTTTTGGCCATATCTCTTATAGTTTCCGAGAAAATTGGAATTTTATTTTTTCACCAAAAAAAATCGATTTTTCATGGGAAATAAAAGTGATCACAGATTTCACTTGTTTTGGCCATATAACTTATAGTTTCCGAGAAAAATGGACTTTTATGTAAATAAAAGTGATCACAGATTTCACTTGTTTTGGCCATATCTCTTATAGTTTTCGAGAAAAATGGACTTTTATGTTTTCACTCAAAAAATCGATTTTTCATGGGAAATAAAAGTGATCACAGATTTCACTTGTTTTGGCTATATCTCTTATAGTTTCCGAGAAAAATGGACTTTTATGTTTTGACTCAAAAAATCGATTTTTCATGGGAAATAAAAGTGATCACAGATTTCACTTGTTTTGGCCATATAACTTATAGTTTCCGAGAAAAATAGACTTTTATGTTTTCACTCAAAAAATCGATTTTTCATGGGAAATAAAAGTGATCACAGATTTCACTTGTTTTGGCTATATCTCTTATAGTTTCCGAGAAAAATGGACTTTTATGTTTTGACTCAAACAATCAATTTTTTATGGGAAATAAAAGTGATCACAGATTTCACTTGTGTTGGCCATATCTCTTATAGTTTCCGAGAAAAATAGACTTTTATGTTTTCACTCAAAAAATCAATTTTTCATGGGAAATAATAGTGATCACAGATTTCACTTGTTTTGGCCATATCTCTTATAGTTTCCAAGAAAAATGGACTTTTATGTTTTGACACAAAAAATCGATTTTTCATGGGAAATAAAAGTGATCACAGATTTCACTTGTTTTGGCCATATCTCTTATAGTTTCCGAGAAAAATGGACTTTTATGTTTTGACACAAAAAATCAATTTTTCATGGGAAATAAAAGTGATCACAGATTTCACTTGTTTTGGCCATATCTCTTATAGTTTCCAAGAAAAATGGACTTTTATGTTTTGACACAAAAAATCGATTTTTCATGGGAAATAAAAGTGATCACAGATTGTTATGGCCATATCTCTTATAGTTTCCAAGAAAAATGGACTTTTATGTTTTGACACAAAAAATCGATTTTTCATGGGAAATAAAAGTGATCACAGATTTCACTTGTTTTGGCCATATCTCTTATAGTTTCCGAGAAAAATGGACTTTTATGTTTTCACTCAAAAAGTCGATTTTTCATGGGAAATAAAAGTGATCACAGATTTCACTTGTTTTGGCCATATCTCTTATAGTTTCCAAGAAAAATGGACTTTTATGTTTTCTCACAAGAAATCGATTTTTCATGGGAAATAAAAGTGATCACAGATTTCACTTGTTTTGGCCATATCTCTTATAGTTTCCAAGAAAAATGGACTTTTATGTTTTGACACAAAAAATCGATTTTTCATGGGAAATAAAAGTGATCACAGATTTCACTTGTTATGGCCATATCTCTTATAGTTTCCAAGAAAAATGGACTTTTATGTTTTGACACAAAAAATCGATTTTTCATGGGAAATAAAAGTGATCACAGATTTCACTTGTTATGGCCATATCTCTTATAGTTTCCAAGAAAAATGGACTTTTATGTTTTGACACAAAAAATCGATTTTTCATGGGAAATAAAAGTGATCACAGATTTCACTTGTTTTGGCCATATCTCTTATAGTTTCCAAGAAAAATGGACTTTTATGTTTTGACACAAAAAATCGATTTTTCATGGGAAATAAAAGTGATCACAGATTTCACTTGTTATGGCCATATCTCTTATAGTTTCCAAGAAAAATGGACTTTTATGTTTTGACACAAAAAATCGATTTTTCATGGGAAATAAAAGTGATCACAGATTTCACTTGTTTTGGCCATATCTCTTATAGTTTCCGAGAAAAATGGACTTTTATGTTTTCACTGAAGAAGTCGATTTTTCATGGGAAATAAAAGTGATCACAGATTTCACTTGTTTTGGCCATATCTCTTATAGTTTCCAAGAAAAATGGACTTTTATGTTTTGACACAAAAAATCGATTTTTCATGGGAAATAAAAGTGATCACAGATTTCACTTGTTATGGCCATATCTCTTATAGTTTCCAAGAAAAATGGACTTTTATGTTTTCACTAAAAAAATCGATTTTTCATGGGAAATGGAAGTGATCACAGATTTCATTTGTTTTGGCCATATCTCTTATAGTTTTCGAGAAAAATGGACTTTTATGTTTCACTCAAAAAACCGATTTTTCATGGGAAATAAAAGTGATCACAGATTTCACTTGTTTTTACCATATCTCTTATAGTTTATAAGAAAAATGGACTTTTATGTTTTGACTCAAAAAATCGATTTTTCATAGGAAATGAAAGTGATCACAGATTTCACTTGTTTTGGCCATATCTCTTATAGTTTCCAAGAAAAATGGACTTTTATGTTTTGACTCAAAAAATCGATTTTTTATAGGAAATAAAAGTGATCACAGATTTCACTTGTTTTGGCCATATCTCTTATAGTTTCCAAGAAAAATGGACTTTTATGTTTTCTCACAAGAAATCGATTTTTCATGGGAAATAAAAGTGATCACAGATTTCACTTGTTTTGGCCATATCTCTTATTGTTTCCAAGAAAAATGGACTTTTATGTTTTGACTCAAAAATCGATTTTTGATAGGAAATAAAAGTGATCACAGACTTCACTTGTTTTGGCCATATCTCTTATAGTTTCCAAGAAAAGTGGACTTTTATGTTTTGACTCAAAAAATAGATTTTTCATGGGAAATAAAAGTGATCACAGATTTCACTTGTTTTGGCCATATCTCTTATAGTTTCCAAGAAAAATGGACTTTTATGTTTTGACACAAAAAACGATTTTTCATGGGTAATAAAAATAATCACAGTTTTCACTTGTTTTGGCCATATCTCTTATAGTTTCCAAGAAAAATGTACTTTTATGTTTTGACACAAAAAATCGATTTTTCATGAGAAATAAATGTGATCACAGATTTCATTTGTTTTGGCCATATCTCTTATAGTTTCCAAGAAAAATGGACTTTTATGTTTTCTCGCAAGAAATCGATTTTTCATGGGTAATAAAAGTGATCACAGATTTCACTTGTTTTGGCCATATCTCTTATAGTTTCCAAGAAAAATGGACTTTTATGTTTTGACACAAAAAATCGATTTTTCATGAGAAATAAAAGTGATCACAGAGTTCACTTGTTATGGCCATATCTCTTATAGTTTCCAAGAAAAATGGACTTTTATGTTTTGACACAAAAAATCGATTTTTCATGGGAAATAAAAGTGATCACAGATTTCACTTGTTTTGGCCATATCTCTTATAGTTTCCAAGAAAAATGGACTTTTATGTTTTGACACAAAAAATAGATTTTTCATGGGAAATAAAAGTGATCACAGATTTCACTTGTTTTGGCCATATCTCTTATAGTTTCCGAGAAAAATTGACTTTTATGTTTTCACTCAAAAAGTCGATTTTTCATGGGAAATAAAAGTGATCACAGATTTCACTTGTTTTGGCCATATCTCTTATAGTTTCCAAGAAAAATGGACTTTTATGTTTTCTCACAAGAAATCGATTTTTCATGGGAAATAAAAGTGATCACAGAGTTCACTTGTTTTGGCCATATCTCTTATAGTTTCCAAGAAAAATGGACTTTTATGTTTTGACACAAAAAATCGATTTTTCATGGGAAATAAAAGTGATCACAGATTTCACTTGTTATGGCCATATCTCTTATAGTTTCCAAGAAAAATGGACTTTTATGTTTTGACACAAAAAATCGATTTTTCATGGGAAATAACAGTGATCACAGATTTCACTTGTTTTGGCCATATCTCTTATAGTTTCCAAGAAAAATGGACTTTTATGTTTTGACACAAAAAATCGATTTTTCATGGGAAATAAAAGTGATCACAGATTTCACTTGTTTTGGCCATATCTCTTATAGTTTCCAAGAAAAATGGACTTTTATGTTTTGACACAAAAAATCGATTTTTCATGGGAAATAAAAGTGATCACAGATTTCACTTGTTATGGCCATATCTCTTATAGTTTCCAAGAAAAATGGACTTTTATGTTTTGACTCAAAAAATCGATTTTTCATGGGAAATAAAAGTGATCACAGATTTCACTTGTTATGGCCATATCTCTTATAGTTTCCAAGAAAAATGGACTTTTATGTTTTCCCTAAAAAAATCGATTTTTCATGAGAAATGGAAGTGATCACAGATTTCACTTGTTTTGGCCATATCTCTTATAGTTTCCAAGAAAAATGGACTTTTATGTTTTGACACAAAAAATCGATTTTTCATGGGAAATAAAAGTGATCACAGATTTCACTTGTTTTTGCCATACTCTTATAGTTTCCAAGGAAAATGGACTTTTATGTTTTCACTCAAAAAATCGATTTTTCATGGGAAATAAAAGTGATCACAGATTTCACTTGTTATGGCCATATCTCTTATAGTTTCCAAGAAAAATGGACTTTTATGTTTTCCCTAAAAAAATCTATTTTTCATGGGAAATGGAAGTGATCACAGATTTCATTTGTTTTGGCTATATCTCTTATAGTTTTCGAGAAAAATGGACTTTTATGTTTCACTCAAAAAATCGATTTTTCATGGGAAATAAAAGTGATCACAGATTTCACTTGTTTTTACAATATCTCTTATAGTTTATAAGAAAAATAGACTTTTATGTTTTGACTCAAAAAATCGATTTTTCATAGGAAATGAAAGTGATCACAGATTTCGCTTGTTTTGGCCATATCTCTTATAGTTTCCAAGAAAAATGGACTTTTATGTTTTCTCACAAGAAATCGATTTTTCATGGGAAATAAAAGTGATCACAGATTTCACTTGTTTTGGCCATATCTCTTATAGTTTCCAAGAAAAATGGACTTTTATGTTTTGACTCAAAAAATCGATTTTTCATGGGAAATAAAAGTGATCACAGATTTCACTTGTTATGGCCATATCTCTTATAGTTTCCAAGAAAAATGGACTTTTATGTTTTGACACAAAAAATCGATTTTTCATGAGAAATAAAAGTGATCACAGATTTCACTTGTTTTGGCCATATCTCTTATAGTTTCCAAGAAAAATGGACTTTTATGTTTTCCCTAAAAAAATCGATTTTTCATGAGAAATGGAAGTGATCACAGATTTCATTTGTTTTGGCTATATCTCTTATAGTTTTCGAGAAAAATGGACTTTTATGTTTCACTCAAAAAATCGATTTTTCATGGGAAATAAAAGTGATCACAGATTTCACTTGTTTTTACCATATCTCTTATAGTTTATAAGAAAAATAGACTTTTATGTTTTGACTCAAAAAATCGATTTTTCATAGGAAATGAAAGTGATCACAGATTTCACTTGTTTTGGCCATATCTCTTATAGTTTCCGAGAAAAATGGACTTTTATGTTTTGACACAAAAAATCGATTTTTCATGGGAAATAAAAGTGATCACAGATTTCACTTGTTTTGGCCATATCTCTTATAGTTTCCAAGAAAAATGGACTTTTATGTTTTGACTCAAAAAATCGATTTTTCATGAGAAATAAAAGTGATCACAGATTTCGTTTGTTTTGGCCATATCTCTTATAGTTTCCGAGAAAATTGGAATTTTATTTTTTCACCAAAAAAATCGATCTTTCATGGGAAATAAAAGTGATCACAGATTTCACTTGTTTTGGCTATATCTCTTATAGTTTCCGAGAAAAATGGACTTTTATGTTTTGACTCAAAAAATCGATTTTTCATGGGAAATAAAAGTGATCACAGATTTCACTTGTTATGGCCATATCTCTTATAGTTTCCAAGAAAAATGGACTTTTATGTTTTGACACAAAAAATCGATTTTTCAGGGGAAATAACAGTGATCACAGATTTCACTTGTTTTGGCCATATCTCTTATAGTTTCCAAGAAAAATGGACTTTTATGTTTTGACACAAAAAATCGATTTTTCATGGGAAATAAAAGTGATCACAGATTTCACTTGTTTTGGCCATATCTCTTATAGTTTCCAAGAAAAATGGACTTTTATGTTTTGACACAAAAAATCGATTTTTCATGGGAAATAAAAGTGATCACAGATTTCACTTGTTATGGCCATATCTCTTATAGTTTCCAAGAAAAATGGACTTTTATGTTTTGACTCAAAAAATCGATTTTTCATGGGAAATAAAAGTGATCACAGATTTCACTTGTTATGGCCATATCTCTTATAGTTTCCAAGAAAAATGGACTTTTATGTTTTCCCTAAAAAAA
The DNA here is from genome assembly GCF_015586225.1 of Lucilia sericata. Taxonomy (NCBI): domain Eukaryota; kingdom Metazoa; phylum Arthropoda; class Insecta; order Diptera; family Calliphoridae; genus Lucilia; species Lucilia sericata. The sequence goes on along the minus strand of NW_023994417.1, from coordinate 28,355 downwards.
TCGATTTTTCATGAGAAATGGAAGTGATCACAGATTTCACTTGTTTTGGCCATATCTCTTATAGTTTCCAAGAAAAATGGACTTTTATGTTTTGACACAAAAAATCGATTTTTCATGGGAAATAAAAGTGATCACAGATTTCACTTGTTTTTGCCATACTCTTATAGTTTCCAAGGAAAATGGACTTTTATGTTTTCACTCAAAAAATCGATTTTTCATGGGAAATAAAAGTGATCACAGATTTCACTTGTTATGGCCATATCTCTTATAGTTTCCAAGAAAAATGGACTTTTATGTTTTCCCTAAAAAAATCTATTTTTCATGGGAAATGGAAGTGATCACAGATTTCATTTGTTTTGGCTATATCTCTTATAGTTTTCGAGAAAAATGGACTTTTATGTTTCACTCAAAAAATCGATTTTTCATGGGAAATAAAAGTGATCACAGATTTCACTTGTTTTTACAATATCTCTTATAGTTTATAAGAAAAATAGACTTTTATGTTTTGACTCAAAAAATCGATTTTTCATAGGAAATGAAAGTGATCACAGATTTCGCTTGTTTTGGCCATATCTCTTATAGTTTCCAAGAAAAATGGACTTTTATGTTTTCTCACAAGAAATCGATTTTTCATGGGAAATAAAAGTGATCACAGATTTCACTTGTTTTGGCCATATCTCTTATAGTTTCCAAGAAAAATGGACTTTTATGTTTTGACTCAAAAAATCGATTTTTCATGGGAAATAAAAGTGATCACAGATTTCACTTGTTTTGGCCATATCTCTTATAGTTTCCAAGAAAAATGGACTTTTATGTTTTCTCACAAGAAAGCGATTTTTCATGAGAAATAAAAGTGATCACAGATTTCACTTGTTTTGGCCATATCTCTTATAGTTTTCGAGAAAAATGGACTTTTATGTTTTGACACAAAAAAACGATTTTTCATGGGTAATAGAAGTGATCACAGTTTTCACTTGTTTTGGCCATATCTCTTATAGTTTCCAAGAAAAATGGACTTTTATGTTTTGACCCAAAAATCGATTTTTGATAGGAAATAAAAGTGATCACAGATTTCACTTGTTTTGGCCATATCTCTTATAGTTTCCAAGAAAAATGGACTTTTATGTTTTGACTCAAAAAATCGATTTTTCATGGGAAATAAAAGTGATCACAGATTTCACTTGTTATGGCCATATCTCTTATAGTTTCCAAGAAAAATGGACTTTTATGTTTTGACACAAAAAATCGATTTTTCATGAGAAATAAAAGTGATCACAGATTTCACTTGTTTTGGCCATATCTCTTATAGTTTCCAAGAAAAATGGACTTTTATGTTTTCCCTAAAAAAATCGATTTTTCATGAGAAATGGAAGTGATCACAGATTTCATTTGTTTTGGCTATATCTCTTATAGTTTTCGAGAAAAATGGACTTTTATGTTTCACTCAAAAAATCGATTTTTCATGGGAAATAAAAGTGATCACAGATTTCACTTGTTTTTACCATATCTCTTATAGTTTATAAGAAAAATAGACTTTTATGTTTTGACTCAAAAAATCGATTTTTCATAGGAAATGAAAGTGATCACAGATTTCACTTGTTTTGGCCATATCTCTTATAGTTTCCAAGAAAAATGGACTTTTATGTTTTGACACAAAAAATCGATTTTTCATGGGAAATAAAAGTGATCACAGATTTCACTTGTTTTGGCCATATCTCTTATAGTTTCCAAGAAAAATGGACTTTTATGTTTTGACTCAAAAAATCGATTTTTCATGAGAAATAAAAGTGATCACAGATTTCGTTTGTTTTGGCCATATCTCTTATAGTTTCCGAGAAAATTGGAATTTTATTTTTTCACCAAAAAAATCGATCTTTCATGGGAAATAAAAGTGATCACAGATTTCACTTGTTTTGGCTATATCTCTTATAGTTTCCGAGAAAAATGGACTTTTATGTTTTGACTCAAAAAATAAATTTTTCATGGGAAATAAAAGTGATCACAGATTTCAATTGTTTTGGCCATATCTCTTATGGTTTCCAAGAAAAATGGACTTTAAGTTTTCTCACAAGAAATCGATTTTTCATGGGAAATAAAAGTGATCACAGATTTCACTTGTTTTGCCCATATCTCTTATAGTTTCCAAGAAAAATGGACTTTTATGTTTTGACACAAAAAATCGATTTTTCATGGGAAATAAAAGTGATCACAGATTTCACTTGTTATGGCCATATCTCTTATAGTTTCCAAGAAAAATGGACTTTTATGTTTTGACTCAAAAAATCGATTTTTCATGGGAAATAAAAGTGATCACAGATTTCACTTGTTATGGCCATATCTCTTATAGTTTCCAAGAAAAATGGACTTTTATGTTTTGACACAAAAAATCGATTTTTCATGAGAAATAAAAGTGATCACAGATTTCACTTGTTTTGGCCATATCTCTTATAGTTTCCAAGAAAAATGGACTTTTATGTTTTCTCACAAGAAATCGATTTTTCATGGGAAATAAAAGTGATCACAGATTTCACTTGTTTTGGCCATATCTCTTATAGTTTCCAAGAAAAATGGACTTTTATGTTTTGACACAAAAAATCGATTTTTCATGGGAAATAAAAGTGATCACAGATTTCACTTGTTTTTGCCATACTCTTATAGTTTCCAAGAAAAATGTACTTTTATGTTTTCACTCAAAAAATCGATTTTTCATGGGAAATAAAAGTGATCACAGATTTCACTTGTTATGGCCATATCTCTTATAGTTTCCAAGAAAAATGGACTTTTATGTTTTCCCTAAAAAAATCGATTTTTCATGAGAAATGGAAGTGATCACAGATTTCATTTGTTTTGGCTATATCTCTTATAGTTTTCGAGAAAAATGGACTTTTATGTTTCACTCAAAAAATCGATTTTTCATGGGAAATAAAAGTGATCACAGATTTCACTTGTTTTTACCATATCTCTTATAGTTTATAAGAAAAATAGACTTTTATGTTTTGACTCAAAAAATCGATTTTTCATAGGAAATGAAAGTGATCACAGATTTCACTTGTTTTGGCCATATCTCTTATAGTTTCCAAGAAAAATGGACTTTTATGTTTTCTCACAAGAAATCGATTTTTCATGGGAAATAAAAGTGATCACAGATATCACTTGTTTTGGCCATATCTCTTATAGTTTCCAAGAAAAATGCACTTTTATGTTTTCTCACAAGAAATCGATTTTTCATGGGAAATAAAAGTGATCACAGATTTCACTTGTTTTGGCCATATCTCTTATAGTTTCCAAGAAAAATGGACTTTTATGTTTTGACACAAAGAAACGATTTTTCATGGGTAATAGAAGTGATCACAGTTTTCACTTGTTTTGGCCATATCTCTTATAGTTTCCAAGAAAAATGGACTTTTATGTTTTGACTCAAAAATCGATTTTTGATAGGAAATAAAAGTGATCACAGATTTCACTTGTTTTGGCCATATCTCTTATAGTTTCCAAGAAAATTGGACTTTTATGTTTTGACACAAAAAATCGATTTTTCATGAGAAATAAAAGTGATCACAGATTTCATTTGTTTTGGCCATATCTCTTATAGTTTCCAAGAAAAATGGACTTTTATGTTTTCTCACAAGAAATCGATTTTTCATGGGAAATAAAAGTGATCACAGATTTTTTGGCCATATCTCATATAGTTTCTGAGAAAAATATCATATGACGCATCATATTATTGGATGTGTGCCACTATGTTTTATTTTTCTCTTCAAATACTAAACAAATTGATACTTAAAATTCCCAGAAAACCATTCTTTTAATTAAATTATCTTATAACAAAAAAAAAAAAAAAAAATCAAAATTTCTACTCTTATTTCCCCATCAATGGGCTAGACCAACTTTAATTTGTTCACTTTTTATGCTTCAGTACACTTAAAGAAAAATGTAAAACTAAAAGTTTTTCTTCCTAACAGGTAAGCAGCAGACAGCATGTGGTAAAAAAGTTTATAACATTTTAATAAAATTGAAAAGTCAATTTGCATGGCACTTGCAAATTTGCTGAAAATTATATACTTACTTGTTAGGAGGAAGAAGTAAAATTTGTCACTTAGAAACTTTTCTATTAAGCTTTTAATATTATGTGTAAAATAGAAAAAACTTTAAGGGGGTTGGAAAATAGAAAATTATTAATTTTTATTTAGTTTTCTAGCAAAAAAAAAAAAAAAAAAAAAAATTGCTCCGAAAGTTATTTCCAATAAATATGAATGTAATTAAAATTTCAATAACATTAAAAAAGTTCTAATGAATGAGAAATGCTACTATTTTTAGAAAAATTTCCTTATTTTATTTAAAAAAACTTAACCATAACAAAGCAATTTTACAATTTATTTGTTAATTTTATGACTAACCACTTTGGTGAGGAGGGTATATTGGGTTTGTGCTGATGTTTGTAACGCACAATAATATTGGTCCTATATATACCAATCGGCTTAGAATCATTTTCTGTGTCGATTTAGCTGTGTCCGTCCGTCCGTCTGTCCGTCTGTCTGTCCGTCCATCCATGTAAACCTTGTAATCAAACTACAGGTTGCAATTTTGAAGTTAATTCAATGAAATTAGATACATGATCTTCTATTGTTCCAGTTACGATCGGTCCATTATTTCACCTAGCTCCCATACAACTGAACCCCTGAATAGGGCTTGTAAACCTTGTAATCAAACTACAGGTCGCAATTTAAGATAATTCAATGAAATTTGGCACACGATCTTCTATGGTACCGAAGACGAAGCCTATTAAAAATGGTTAACATCGGTACATTATCTCTCATAATTTCTTAATTGTTTTATTTTATTTATACAGGGAATAATATTCATAACTTTATTTAAACTAATATACAGGGATTATTTACTAAATGACTTATTAATTTATTTATGGTATTTGCTTTTGTTCTCATCATTTTATATTCTTATTAGAAAAACACATAAAAGGATTTAAAAAAAACTATATGTGTCTGTAGTAGTTTTTATATAAAATATGTTATTTCTCTCCTCCAGCTTGGTTTTTAATCGCCATATGTAAATCTTAAATATTTGTAAATATGTATGTATGTTTGTGCAAAAAAGTATTTCTATGGGGAGAAAGAAACCACATCTAAAGCCAACCAACATGACCATGATGATGAAGGAGGACAAGGCCAAACTGTAACGCTAACAAAAAACGAAAAAACAAATCTAACCAAAGCATATGATTATCCTTAAACACAACTCTAAGGACAATAAAATCGTGCACAAAAAAAAAACGAACAAATAAAATAAAAATAAATTTTTGCGCAATAAAATAAAAAGTAAAACAAAGAAATCGGGAAAAAAAGGAAAAATAGCAATAGCTAGAAAGAAACTTTATATACAAAACATACAACGAAGCTGCCAGAACAATGGACATTATTCACTAACAGATGCTGGGATTGTGAGCAAACAGCAGTTGTACTAGTACAACTTGCAGCTAAATGAAGACCGACCGACCACCACAAATGACAAACAGCAAATGTAGTGGACAAATGGTGGAATCTTCATTAAACACCACATATACACAATGAAAAATTGAACACAAACAACTGCATTCCATAAAAATAAACACACATACGAACAAACAAACATATGTACATACTTCATACAAATGGATAATACAAACAAATAAATGGCGACAGGACATCATGGCGTATGAAACCGCAATGTGTGAAAGTACTTGTCCGTGTTGCTTGGTTGTCTGTTGTATGCTACGTTGTTCTTTCTGCTTTTTTTTGTGTGTGTCAGTTTCTGTTTTTGTTGTTGTATCTCTGGATTTCTTGTTTTGTTGGTTCCATATATGTGTGGGTGTTTTACGTAGATGTTTTCTAGGGTATATCAAGTCAGATTTACTTGGTCACCGTTTGTTTTGCATATGTGTTTGTGTGTGTGGGATTGCTGCGTCTTTCTATTTGTTGCTTGGTCATGGGAGAGTAGTTTTGTAATTTATTTAAAAATTTTCCAAACATTTTCAATGAAACCAGGCATAACGCTCAGACCTCATTTGACTCTAAGTCCAAAACTCCCTAATACAGTTATAAGCAGTAATATTATGATTAAATTTGGCATAAATAGGTTTTATATATGTATATGAACATAAATCCCACCCCCAAATTTTATTAAGATCGGTCCATATTTGACCCGTCCTACACCACTATAGTATGAGGGTATTATGCTTTTCTGTCAAAAATATTGGTCCTGCTCCCACCTAAAAGTATGCTAATCGGCTGTATATATGTCCGTCCGTCTGTCTGTCTGTCCGTCTGTGTGTCCATATAAACTTTGTGCGCTTGCTACGGGTTGCAATTATTAAGATAATTTAGGACGAAGTGGTTGAAATTGGTTCAATATTTCGTCTAGGCCTCATGCAACCGTAAATTTTATAAAAATGACTTAACTATTTTGTGCAAAACTAAACTACCCGTTCTACCACTTTTTATACCCACCATCAAAAAAGATGGGGGTATATTGTTTATGTCATTCCGTTGTCACACATCGAAATATTCATCTAAGACCCATAAAAGTATATATATTCTAGATCCTTATTAAATTCTAAGACGATCTAGCTATGTCCGTCCGTCTGTCTGTCTGAAAACGCGATAGAGTTGCATAGACATTGTATACTGATGCAGTTTGTTTGGTATTGAAAATGGGCAATATCGGTGCACGATTTCGCCTAACCCCCATATAAGGTCCCTTCAGAAAATGCCTTTAACGCTCATAACTGCCTAAAAGAAGCAGTTATAACGATGAAATTCGACATAAACCTATTTTATAGGAACCTTAATGTCTTTGTAAAATTTTATAAGTATCGGTCCATAATTGACCCTGCCCCCCATATAAGGTCCCCTTCAGAAAATGACTTTAACGATCATAACAGTCTAGAAGAACCATCTATAGTGATGAAATTCGACATGAACATATTTTATAGAAAATTTAATAAAATAAAATTTTATAATGAGCGGTCCATAATTGGCCCTATCCCCCATATAAGGTCCCCTTCAGAAAATGGCTTTAACGCTCATTACTAGCCTAAACTAAAATTGTTCTAGAAAATTTGACGAGGATCGGTCCGTAATTGACCACACCTACCCCCCAAATAAGGTCCCTCTTAGAAAATGACTTTAACTTTTACTATCTTAAAGATACAAGTACTGCGACAAAATTCGACAAAAATTTCTCTACCAAATTTTAGGAGGATCAGTCCATAATTGATCCTATCGATATACATATACATACATAAACAATTGTTTTGATAATAAGAAAAACATCGATTCTTAATGGGTCATGTTACCTTTATTCCCCCCTCTTGGTGCTATTGTAATCCCGGAGAAAAGAGATGCTACCAGTACCTCTAGTCTGCCATAACTAGATATGATCAAATGTATCCTAGACCTTTCCTTGGAATGATTTGATATTGGGTTAATTCAGAGAACCCCGTAATCTGGTACCACTGGTACTGGTAGCAGACAGAGAATTGTTTCGAACTTGTCCCGGTTATTGGAGAGTTACCTACGGGTGTACGTGTTGGCTGCGTTTTAAGCCCAAATTCGCGGGAATAGTACGTTACACTAAGGCACGGTAAAGTCTATAATTCGGGATAAGTTTAGTGTTGTTTACTAGACAACAGATATCCAACAGAGGAGTGACTGTTACACTAAGCGTAGGAAATGAGTTGGTGGAAAGTGTATATGATACGGAATGGATATAGTGGTGTGCGGGCCTTACAGCACCCATATACCTAGAGTGAGTATGTCGGATGTTTTACTCATTGAATAAAACATCCGACATCCCGGTATTTTCAGGGTTTACTTTGTAAGAACAAGTTCTCAGAAAATTACTAAAACCATGATTCCCTAGAACACAACTTCTCAAACTGCCCTCGGCTACCATGTTTCTGGTGATGTTCATGTTTTTCTTGTATTTGTTAAAGTTGGCATTACAACTACATTACTTTTCGACGTTGGTCAGCGAATGAGTCTGTATGTCGTTGGTGGTGGCGTTGACAATCATGTTCTTCTGTATTGTACGGCGATACAAGAAAATGGTAAAAGAGAAAAATAAATAAAAAAAAAACTAAATGAAAACATCAGAAATAACATGAAACACGTTAAAGAATGGTGCAAAGGAAAGGATTCCTTATAATTATATTTGTGTTAAAAGTTGATTGTGGTGGCTGAAGTGGTCGTAATGCCAGAGGTACGTACACACGACATGTGTATATAGAGATTTAGCGTAATCTTAGCTATTAGGGTGGTACTTAGATAAAGTTATTTGCAGCTAAAAAATTGTTTACTAAAGTCAATAAGAAAAGAATTAAAATTTATTTAACTCAAGAAGTCGAAGTGCACTTTAGAAGTAAATATAGTAAAATAAGAAATATAATTTTGTTAAAAATATATTTGTTAGGTAATTTAATACTCAGTTTATTATTTAGTTTTATAAAAAAGGATGACAACTTAAATTTTCTTTCTTCCTCTACTCAATATACACACACATGGCTTAAACATGAAACTATATCTATAATTCATGTGAGAAGTTGGTCATTTGTTTGATAAAATAATGAAATTAAATATTATTTTCTTTTTAATTGTAATTTTTTATCCATCCCCCACCCTCATTATACAGTTATAATGATCATCTGTGATAACTTGTTTTCATTGTCAAAGATTATCATCAGTTTTCATTGTTGTTGCTGAAAGTTGTGACTTCACTAGTGTTACCAGCTTAATTTTCAATAATAATTATAACAATAATAGTTTGGTTGCTATAACATCACCCCCCATTCACTTAATTAAGCATTTGAATTGAAAATGTTAAGCTGTGCGCAACTATAGTGAAATTTATAGCTATTGCTTGGTATTTAAATTCAATATTTCGTTTATAATATCATATGCAGAAAATTGAAAGAGCATTGTTGAGAGTTTGTATGCAGATTATATTACGTAGGAGGTAAAAAGGAGGAATGCTCTATATACATATGTATTGTAATATATTTAACAATATTATGTTTTTTAATTGTAAGGTTTTTTTCCTGTTATCCACTGTAAATTACAGGACTATTGCCACAGTTAATGATAATGAATTTGAGGTTTGGCCATGTCATTGTTAAACAAAACTCAATCATATATACAATGACATATTTCTTTTAGTTTGCATACGTTAAGAGAAAAAGTAAGATTTGTAGCTTTACAATATAGGTTTTGTCATGAAATAAAGAATCGTAAATATCGGACCAAATTCACCTTAGTTTCTTTAAAAGTATCCAGCAAAAACTCGGTAAATACTTTCTCTTATACAACTACTTACTTTTCAATAATTACTACATACTGTCTGCATTACTTATACTCTTATAATGACTTTAATCAGGTACCTATATACTTAATTTTGAACTTTGTTTTTTTATATACCAAGAAAGAAAATAGTTTTTCTGTGTGAAGACTACCCCAGACTAATACTTACTCAAGTGCATTTAGGACTTTTAAATGACTACTATATACCGCCTGCATTACTTAGAAGGATTATAGTAATGAATTGCAAATAACTATATACGTTAGTACTTACTTTTTAGCCTTGAAATTTGTTTTTCCAAAAAAATATTTGTTGTTAAAACTAATAGTAGACACAGTGAACTTGTCCTCGTAAGCAATTTTTTCTCAGAAATAAAACTACTTACTTAACTCTCTATTTGTAAGCGAGCGTGATAAGCACTTGCCATCACCATGCTACAATAATGTTTTAAGATGCTATTGTGTAGGTAAAATGTAACATTTTAACCCCTTGCTTTTCAATGTTAGTTTTTGCTGGGATTATTTAACGCACAGTAAAATAACTAAGCAGGGATATTATGAGTAAGACAGCGGATTAACGAACAAGAATGCCAAGTTTGTATTCTGTGTGAACAATTTTTTTTCGGCGTAAAACAAAACAACTTTTTAGCTCCCAATTTGAAAGTACTTATTTAAGTAGTTACTTGTAAGCGAGCGTGATAAACAACTTTTGGGGAGCTACCACTTGTAAGTACATATTTAAGTAGTTACTTGTAAGCCAGCTTAAGTACTAATCTCCAATGTCATCAACGTGTTAATAAGGATAAGTCCATCAATAAGGATAACCCGCATTATGCGGGTTCTTAGATCGGTAGTGGCATTACATTGTTAGTAAATCGTCTATATATATCATCGGTAAGAAGAATCCTGTTAATTTAGAAGCATAATTGGTTAAATCCATATGTTATCAGAAATATGGAAAAAAGGTCATCTTTCATATGGATCAACGTCAGAAGGACTAACTGCTCATCTTTTGAGGACAAGAATCAAGCCAATTTGGATTCTAAAGTGAAGCGTTTTCTCAGGAGAACATTCTCCATTGAATGAAAAAACTAGTAGTCGAACGGATATGATCTGGACTATATGACGGATGAGGCCAAACTTTCCAACTATTTTCTTCCAATAGGTTTTGAAACATGTGTTGTCTAATGAAATATAATGCTTTTGGCCTAATGTTAGCTTCAAATGAATCAGTTGCACTCGATACAGTGGTCTGCTTAGGTTACGTTTTACAGACTGCTTACTGCCAGGGGTTAAGCTTTACTTGGATCTTATGGGTCATTTTGTATTGTCTGTAAAAAAATATAGTAAGAGAGAGAGAGACAGATAGGTGGAAGAGGAAGAATACAGAAGTAAACAGAAATTAAGAAGATCAGATAGATTAGAGATCCCAACGTTTGATAGCGAATCGGACCATTACACATAAGATGAATAATTGTTTCCTCCTCATCCTCGTTCTGGCAGCTTCTACAGAAGTCGTTATATGGAAGACCAATACCCATAGTTTTCAAACAGTGGTCTAAGTGTAACCAGCTTTCAGCAGTTGCCGCCGTTGATTTTTGTCTCTGGTGTCGAGTCTGTATTCGACTTATCATAATGTATTCATTAACCATCTTTTCTTCTTGGCTTCAATTCATATTGTTTCCCTACTTTTAACTGAAAACTGCTGTTCGCAGACGTTTTAAAATTGCTGCTGGAGTAGCTGCCAATGATCTTGCAAGATTTTTGCTGCTGGCCTGGGCGATCTTAGTCTTCCGTATTAGAATCATCGCCTTTAAAAAGCACAACGGAAATTTCATTTATTAGTCTCTGCGTTAAAAATTTTATGTCTGGTTGTGGATCCCACATTTTTAGGTTATATGTATATTTAATTAGGACCATATAGATATTGGTCCTACACTCACCTAACCATTTAGCATATATGTATGTATGTCCGTCCGTCCGTTATCTTTTCATGCAAATTTAAATTGATAACTGGATTTTTGATTGGGCATCAATATGAGTAGTAAACTTTAATTATTTAACATTATTTTTCCATTAATATTAATATTCCCTGAAAAATCATTTTCCCCCATAACCAATATCAAATATTTCCTTCTTGTATGAACACTGTGTATGAGTTGTAGTCGTAATACCAAAAGGATAATTAAAATAACATCGTAACGCTTAAAAAAGATTAATTAAAACAAAGTTCTATATATAAACTGAGAAAAAAAATATAAAGAAAAATATGTATTTTATCTTAATGGTATGATGATAATGATGCTGATGGTTGATAAACTTTTATTTTATTTTTTATTTTTGTTCATACTTTAGTACAACAACTCAAACTATAAAAAAGAATTAAATGAAATTTAAGCAATTTTACTAAATATTTACGTGTTGTTATTGCTTTAAGTCAAGGAGTAATCGTAAAACTTAAATGCAGTTATTTAGCAGAGTCAACGACCATTTAATGACTGTCATTAGAAAAAAAACTTTCATATAATTTCTGCTGGTGACCAAGTGGAAAAATAAACGAAAGACATGAAGAAAATTTATGCACACAATTTTGGTAATAAATTGGAATTGTGGAGGGCGGACATGTCTGACCATTATGCTAAATATTGCTAAATTTTGTTGATTAACGTAATTGGAAAAGGTAATGTTGAGAGGTGTGCGTTTTTTAAGGTAGAAAAGGAAAATTAAATAAAATTTCGATTATTTATCTAAAGGAATTTTGTAAAATTTGGACGAATTAGTTAAGGTGTAATACTCAGGACTTATTTATATAACTTATAACAAATTTTCATGTTTAGCTAAAATCTTAAATTTTAGGCCATTTTAATGTAATTGGCTGGAATTTATATTTGCCATGTTTTTAACATCCGCCTGGAGAAAACAAAAATCAAATTTTATATTTTTGTTTGTCTAACAAACCGCTGCTTTTAGGTTTTATTTGTAGAAACTTTTGTTCATAAAATAAATTCCAGAAAACATTTTGGTTACAAATTAATGCATCATATGCTGACCGCATATGCCTCCACAAACAAAATTGATGCATTCCCGGCTTAACAGCCTAATTTGTTTTTTTTTGCTCTCCCTTTCCTTTCTTTTCTTTTTTGCGTGCAGTCTGACGTTGTGGTTTTTTATGCAAAATATTTTTTTTTTTTTAAAGGAATATTAAAAAAAGTAATATGAAAAACTAAGTTACTAAGTCAACAACCGTATTTTCTTTTTGCTGTCTATATTTAACATGAATGCCACATGTAAATATGAAATGGAATATGAAGGAAAAAATTACATAAAGTTGCAGAAATAAAAAAAAAAAAAATAGAAAAGAAAGTCAAACTTGCAACTGAATGTTGTTGCTGTTTGGCATTAACTTTTTCATCTGTATGCTGCTGCTACAAGTAAGCTGGGAATACATTGAAGTGTAACTAACTTCATTCATTCATACATTCATTTATAGACCCGCATCTTAGGAGGATATAAAAGTTAAATTTATTTCACAAACACTTATACATATATGCACGCACACACACACACACACACACACACATTTGCATTTTGTCTGTATGAAATTTAATCCAGTAGTTTTTATAGAAGCTTTTCTAAAATTGTTATATACAATTTTTGTAAAGGTCTTAATACAGCACCCAAAAGCCCGTTTAATGGCTCCTAGTAGTCAATCGGGAAGTTAATTATTACCTTAGCATCCCTAAGCATTAAGAGGAAAAAGCAGTAGTAGAAAGTAGTTCCAACTAGCTGTAATCTATTGCATCCATTCTATAGTACTAGTCTTAATTCGCTACTTTGGGACAGCCTTTCAAACTAAAGGGTTCAATTATAAATGCGTGTGTATTTATGTACACAAACAAACAACAAATAAAGATATTTGAATAGTGTATTTTATTCCATGCCACTAAAGCCACTTAACGCAAATTAAATGCACATTTATACGATACGCGAAACTAAATAATAAAAAAAGCAACAACGCCAACAGTGGCAGTACGGCAAACATCCTTTAAAATGTACACTATTTCCTTTAAAATGACAAAAATAAATGTTTACTGCATAAAAAAATATAAAAGTTCTCTTCATAGACTATAGAATAGACTGTAGTGTAGACTATAGAATTGACTGTAGCTTAGACTATAGAATAGACTGTAGTCTAGACTATAGAATAGACTGTAGTCTAGACTATAGAATAGACAGTAGTCTAGACTATAGAATAGAATGTAGTCTAGACTATAGAATAGACTGTAGTCTAAACTATAGAATATCCTGTAGTCTAGACTATAGAATAGACTGTAGTCTAGATTATAGAATAGGCTGTAGTCTAGACTATAGAATAGGCTGTAGTCTAGACTATAGAATAGACTATATGTAGTCTTGACTATAGAATAGACTATATGTAGTGTTGACTATAGAATAGACTATAGACTATAACTAGAGAATAGATTATAGAATAGACTATTGTCCAGACTATAGATTAGACCATTATCAAGACAATAGATTATACTATAGTCCATACTATAGATTAGACTATTATCCAGACTATAGATTAGTCTATAGTCCAGACTATAGATTAGCCTATAGTCCACACTATAGATTCGTCTATAGTGCAGCCTATAGAATAGACTATAGTCCAGCCTATAGCATAGCCTATAGAATAGACTTTAGTCTAGACTATAGAGTAGACCTTAGTCTAGGTTATGGATTAAGCTTTAGTCTAGACTATAGAATAAACTATATAATAGACCATATTCTAGACTGTAAAATATACCATAGCCTAGACTATAGAATTGAATATAGTTTAGACTATAGAATATACCATAGTCTAGACTGCAGAATAGACCATAGAATGTACTATTGTCTAGACTATAGAATAGACCATAGTTTAGGCTATACAATAGACTAAAGTATAGAGTATAGAATAGACTATATAATAGACCATTGTCTAGACTATAGTATAGACCATAGTCTAGACTATAGTCTAGACTACAGAATAGACTTTAGTCTAGATTATAGATTAGACCATAGTGTAGACTACTGAATAGACCATAGTCCACACTATAGAATAGACTATAATCCAGCCTATACAATAGAATATAGTCTAGCCTGTAGAATAGACTTTAGTCTAAGCTGTAGCATAGACTTTAATCTAGACTATAGAATAGACTTTAGTCTAGATTATAGAATAGACTTTAGTCTAGACTATAGAATAGACTGTAGTCTATACTATAGAATAGACTTTAGTCTAGACTATAGAATAGACAGTATAGTATTTTCTATAGTCTAATTCTTAGCCTATCTGGACTATAGTTCAGACTTTAAAATAGGCTATTCTATAGTCTAAACTACAGAAAACACTATATTATAGATCATAGTCTAGACTATAAAATATACCATAGTCTAGAGTCTAGACTATGAAATTACTTTAGTCTAGACTATAGAATAGACTTTAGTCTAGACTATAGAATAGATTTTACTATAGACTATGGAAAAGATTTTACTATAGTCTTTCTATAGTCTAATTCTTAGCCTATCTAGACTATAGTTTAGACTTTAAGATAGGCTATAGTATAGACTATAGGATAGACTATAGTCAATAATATAATATATTTTACAGTCTATATAGGAAATTCTGTGGTCGACACTCTGTAAGCCAATGTAGTAGGGACGATTAACAACAGTTGTACCAAGCTAATCGATATCGCAAAAGATTGCATTCCTTTACAATTGTAGCATGTAGTTTAATTACATATAATACTAAAACAATAGCATAGTTTCAGGAAACAGTGTATTTCCCCTTTTTAAATACAGTGTGTAAATTTTATGACTTTCGTCTGCGTAAGATTCACACAACATACTTGCACATACTCGTTCATGACTCGAAACAAGGAAAGGAATAATTCTATAAGACCAAACGAGTAAGAGGGGGACAAGAGGAACATCTCATATGAATAGTAAAGTTAACGTCACGAACAAAGTTGTTGTTCTTATTTATAGAAAAGTTCACTGAGCCTTTTGAGTTTTGTTGTTATTTTTCGAATAGAAAACACAAAAATTTTTCTATATATGCTGTTGTGGTTTAGTGGGTTTTCATGTGGTCTGGTAGGATGATGGTGTACATCAGATTTATTTTGCACTGTTTTTTTTTATTATTTGAGACGTTTTTTTTTTTTTTTGGTTTGTTTTATAACTTCCACAAGAGTTTACTCGTTTATGGGTTCTTAAAACTTTTGTCCTGGTTTAAATAAGCATACAAGATGGCAAGTAACTGAATTTGAATATTTTAATGGTAGTGGTGAAGGGTGTTGTTGAGATGAGCTACATATCGGTGATATATAATGAAGATCATAACAAGTCTTAATTACATAATAGCTTCGTATTGTGAACGTCCTAACCAGTGGTATTCTATAACAGCTCTATATGTCGATACTAACCTATAACTCTTCCATATATAGAGCTATAGAGTATAAATCAAAAACCATGAATCCTTCTTTGTCTCAATTCTCCTTTCATCATATTTTACAAATGCTTTGCACAATCAAAATTACCTTTGTAACTATATATGTATTTCAAGTATTTGGAAAAGTAGTAAAAATTCTATCGACATTCTTTTTCACGTGGAATTATTTGTCTGAAGTAAAAACTTTAGTTTTTTGTTTATAAACAACTGCTACAACTATTAAAACAACATAAAATACTCGTACAAAAACTAACTAAGTATGTAGTCAAAGGTTTATAACTAAATAAATGAAAATATGAAAAACTAAATAGAAAATACATTCAAAATACATAAAGAGGGAAAAAGTACATACACCTGCAAATATACATATGCATACAAACACATGTATACTAACCTAAATATGTGTATAGCCACATGTAGGTGAAACATGAAAAATCTAAGAAAATGTAGGGTTTTTGAGTTAAATAAATGTTTTAGGCTAATTATCACTTGTCTGATAACAGTCCAAGATGTTTTTTGCCAAGATAGGGTTTAACTCCAGCCAACTATAGTAACTGATTCGGATAGGGGATGAAACGTATACAAATCGAAGTAGGTATATAGCATCAACATAGATATCATAATGACACACATTTGGCTATAGCTTCCAAATCTTTCTTACAATTATAGGAAGAGGGACCTTGTATTGGAACTATATATGTATCCTGACTCTGCGAAATGGCCCTGACTCTACTGAACTAGATAGAAAAATATTCATATATATATAGAGAATCATATTTGCTACAAACTCCTAAATTACCCAAGGCACTCGTACCAAATAAACCTCCCAAATTACCTAAAATACCCAGACCTAAATTATTCAAGCCGCCCAAATTACCCAAACCTTCCAAAAAACCGAGATTGCCCAAAGGCACTAAAGTATCTAATGTTAAGCTTACGCTAACCCGGCACATTGCTAACTAAAGCTCCCAATATGAGTATACCCTGTTGCTGTTGAGGAGGCTTTTGTGTTCCAGGCGCAGGCTGTACAGCTTGGAGAAGAAAATATTGATTTTCTCTTAGAGCTCACTGGATTCTTTTAACTCCTCATCTTTGATCTTCCTCACGATGGACCACTGGGCATTCACACATATTTGCTACAAACCCCTTTAAAGTACAAATTTCGAAAAAGTACCAGACACTATCTGTTTTTTTTTTAAGAGTAGATACAGATGTATTTATACCCTACACCACTTTAGTGGGGAGGGTATATTGGGTTTGTGGCTAAGCCCACTTTAAAGTATACCAATCACAGAATCTTTTTCTGAGTCGATTTAGCTATGTCCGTCCATGTAAACCTTGTAATCAAACTACAGGTCGTAATTTTGAAGATAATTCAATGAAATTTGGTACATGGTCTTCTATTCTTCTCCAGGGACGAAGCCTATTGAAAATAGTTAACATCGGTCCATTATTTCACCTAGCCCCCATATAACTGAACCCACCGAATAGGCCTTTTAAGTTCATAATTATGTTTAATATACTCCTATCTCGACAAAATGCTGTCAAACTAAGTTCTATACTAGCCTTAATAACCCTCGTGAATTTTATAATTACAGGGTCTCATTTGACCCTAACCCCTATAAAAAGCCCCCTTTAAAATTTTACTTAAATGTCCACAATTTTATTCAACAATAAATGGTTTAAGTATATCTGAGACAAGTTACAACTCAACTTAAATGCTTTATTATGAAAACTAAATCACATTTTATTTTTGTAACAGGTGTAGGGTCGGCCTCGCCCGACTTTAATTTATTACTTGTTTTCCACTTTAGTGGATCTGCATAACCAAGAAGACTGTGTGTTTATTACATAATTGACAGATCCTCTTCATATTCTTGGCCCTAGCTCTTTTCTCCTCTAGTTTATTAAAGTATTTCAAAACTTTTAATAAGAACCCTATACGTGCACTAAAAGTTAGTAAATACGAATGGTAACCAAAAACTAATAATAGACATAGAAGCGACAAGGACAAATAAAAAGATTATAAAGCAAGAAAAACAAATCATAAAGGATGTTTGTTATAAAGTTCAGATGACTACAACCGTAAGTTTAGACAGACGAAAAAGAAAACAAAATGTTAAAATTTAATAAAAAATAATGTTTTTAATAAAAAATGTTGTCACTGATTGAACTAAAAAATTCCCTATAAATTGCTAAAAATATGGAAGAAATTATTAAGGTTCTACAACTACTGTGTACAGTCAGCATTACTTAGAAGCAGTTTTGTAATTACGGAATAATCACAGCTTATTTTTTAGCTGTAGAATCACCTAAGCATACGCACGTATAACTTGAATTAAGATAATCAACATAATTCTCATTTAGTTAAGACAGATAACTAGTTCCAACCCCTCCTTTAATTAAACCTTCTTCAGTTACCCCATTAAATACATAATACAGATTACTTAACCTACCAAACATACCAACATTTCCCTTAGTAAACCACAAGAAAAAAATAACAAAAATATTATTCATATACAAAAAAAAAAAAAAATTAACTCATTTAGATAAGAATTTTAGAAAGAGGGAGATTAACTTTTTATTTACATTAACATTAAATCTAAGTTCTGCTATAGTTTTGTAATTATCTTTATTTTGCAGAAAAAAACAACAACAACTTTTGTTAATAAGTTTCAGTTGCCACAAGAAGAAATAAAACTCATAAACTTTACATGTTTCCTTTCCTTTTTACTTGACTTGCAGTAATTTGCTTAAAACAACTCTATACGGTGGCTGTCGATGCATCTAAATCGTTTTGGGGAGGTTCTGTTGTAACATCAGCTAATTAAATAAAATTACAGGGAATAAACAACAACAATAACAAGATTAATACAATGCAGACTAATCTTAAAGTAATTAGTCTAATGACTTGACTAGAGTTTAGAAGAACTTAGGAGTTGCAAGAAGTAAGTACTTAAATAAGTACTTACTATAAGCAGTTAATTAAATTGAGTTGATTGTATTTTACTGCACTTACCTTTGACTGTATAGTCCAAGTCATTAATGGTATAATAAATGGTTAAGTATTTCTTATCCTCCAGCTTTAGCGTATAATATCCTTGTATAACTTTAGAGTTTTGATTGTTGGCAAGTTTTTCAATGCCGGAACGTTGATAGAGTAAGATGCCATTACTTAAGCGAGCACTAAAAGACAGAATGAATATAAATGTTAAAGTTTGAACTATAAATATAAATTGTCAAGAAGTTATAAATCATTGAATAGAAGCCTATGCACTAGCCATTATGCGGAAAATAATTAAATTGATTGATTAAATCATATTTCGTATTATATACGAAATTTTCGTATATATTACGAAACAAGTAGTTATGTTTTTTTTTCGTAAAATTAATCATGGATTATTTTTTTGTGACGATGAGTTTATAGACTGAACTATAAACTAGCTAGTATGTAATCTAGTCAATAGCCTGTAGACTAAATAACAGATAAAAATTTGAAAAGTAATTTTTAATTAAAAAAAGTACTTTTTTTTAGGAAAATGCTTAAATTTCTAACAGGCATAGGGGGTAATGATTACACAAAGTAATTCATTACATGGTCAATTACAATTACTTGTAATGTGTAATTGAGCAATTGCCAATTTCAATTAGTTGTAATTGTAGTTGAAGTTTTTTCAATTACAATTACTTGTAATGTGTAATTGATAATCAATTAAAAATCAAAATTACTTGTAATCATAATAAAGATATTACTAACTACAAATTACATATAATTATAAGAAACAAAATTCACAATTACAAGTAATTGTAATTGACAAAACTTCAATTACCCTTACAAGTAATTGTAATTGTCAAAACTTCAATTACAAATAATTGTAATTGGCAAAACTTTAATTACAGGTAATTGTAATTGGTTATGCTCCAATTACAATTACTTCAAATGTAATTTTAATTGAAAATGTAGTCATTACCCCCAAGCCTGATTTCTAACTCCATTATTGATAGTTTTTTTCTTACCTTATTTCTTTATCTCCATTTAAATTTAATTTCATATTTTGTTGTAAAATCTCCAAACCATTTGATCGTGCAGCTGCTGGTGGGGGTGCAACAGGTAAGGGTATGATATTTTCACAACGACAATTTAAAGTTTGCGTTAGAGGACAACGATTAAGACCCGGGAAAAGTCCACCTAAGCCGGGTAAACCACCCAAGCCACCAGGACCACCTAAACCACCCAAACCTCCTAAATTACCCAAGCCACCGGGACCACCTAAACCTCCCAAATTACCTAAATTACCCAGACCTAAATTATTCAAGCCGCCCAAATTGCCCAAGCCACCCAAATTACCCAAACCTCCCAAACCACCAAGATTACCCAAAGGTACTAAAGTAGTTAAAGTTGAGCTTAAACCATTCAAACCCGGTACATTGCTAACTAAAGCACCCAATATGGGTAAGCCCTGTTGCTGTTGAGGAGGCTGTTGTGTTCCAGGTGCAGGCTGTACAGCTTGGTGAGTCATGACATCATAATAAGGAGAAGAAAATATTGATTCCCTCTTAGAGCGTTCCGGATCTTTTAACTCCTTATCTTCAATCTTCCTCACAATGGAACACTGGGCATTCACCAGCAGCATTGCCAAACCAGTAAATACAAATTTAATGTTAACTAACATTTTCCTAAAGAGTTTAAAATTACACTAATTTGTTTTTATCTTAACAACATCATTTTATATGCATTCCTTAAAAGAGATTTTCTTTACCTTAAAAGAAAATAATCTGAAAGCTAAAAGAATACCAAATATGTAGGACACTTGCTGTTTTTATGATGTGATTTTTACAACATTTTTATGTTTTCTTGTTTTTAGTTCAGAACTCTGTTCTTTTCAGTTTATTTGATTTCGATTTTTATTACTTTTCTCTTCTTTGTTTTAACGAGACTTTTATGTTCTGAAATCCATATTTAATTAAATCTTATTATTGCATTTCAATGCATTGTGATCTGATTGTATTGTATATTGGCATAATAAAATGTTTCAGTTTATTTCGTATTACTTTTGGCACATAAACCTGGAAAGATTCCTGCTGCACCCTCATATGTGTTCATTATTTTTTAGTTGTAAACATTTCAAGCTGTTTTTTCCGGAAGAAAAAACCTATATTATTCATGGTCATATGCATGGATGATTGGTTTTTGATGTGTTTTCACCAATAATTTCCTTTGTTTTAGTTAGGAAGTGGAAAACAAATTGCATGAGAAAGTAGTAGTATTCAAATGATCTATATAGTGGAGTAAACACAATGGGATTTTAATTGGAAAATATTGGTTGGACTTAAATTCAAGACAAATATCTGATTTAGTTGGTATTTATTTATATTCTAGACCTTGTCTAGAGGATATATCAGTCCTTAAACCAATATTATTTCCCCGCGAATGTGAGTTAAAAACACAGCCACTACGTGGATCCCGAAGGAACCTCAACTAACTGACCAGCTAGGGTAAGTCCTGCGGTCAACTTGCCACCCGTAGTGCATGAATATATGGTGCTCTAGTTCGACCGCATGATCATCACCAGTTTATAGTCCCGGCAGACTAGAGGTATTGGTAGCACCTCTTTTCCTCTGGATATTGCAATAACACCAAGATGGAGATTTCACCAAGGTGACATGCCCCTGGGGGGTAACCTAGAGACTTTTCTATAGGATTCATGTCCTTTGTTTGCGAAATCTGTTATGTCATTAGTCGAAACACGAATCCATCAAATAAGCCGAGCACTTGTTCTTACTCACAGAGAACACACTGTGGTAAATCTATTATGAACAGATTAAACCCTGAACATACCTAGACAAGGAAGGAAAATTCAATGGTATCACTAGTAATAGATATCTTTCATCCATCACCATTCAACCCAGCACTCTTCTCATTTATTCGGAACACTCATAGAAAACAACATCCGACATAAACACTGGATAGGTAATTTTCGTATACCCTACAGCCATCCTTATCATATACACTTGACACCAACTCATTTCCAACGCTTAGTGTCAAAGTCACTCCTCTGAAGTATCTGTTGTCTTAGCAACAGCACCGAATTGAAGACTTTACCGTGCATCAGTCTTTTAACCGATATTCTCTTTCTGCGAATATAAAAATCTCCATTTTGATTCTATTAAGATTTCGATCGATATCGTATGCCATAATTTGGGCCCAGGGTTTGTCTCATACACACGCCAAAAGTGATGTAGAACATAGACATAGAAAATTAGGAAAGACAGCAATACACTTAACTCGTATTTATTTTTAGCAATTATTTCCAGTGACACATTTTTTTAAAAAGGTGATTAATTACTGGAGATATCGAAAGTATATTACTTATACATGCCCAGCAAAAACTTACATTGAACGGAAAGGGTTAAAATGCTTAAATAACACAATTTATTTTTTCATTTGCGTTACAAAATAATTTCTAAAACAATATGTTAAAAAGTAAGTACTTACATAATATATTATTTGTAAGTGATTTCTGGACAGCTTCTAAGTAATACAGACGTTATATAGAAGTCAAAGGTAAGTTGTTGAGTAATTACAAATCATTACTGTGTTTTTGCTGGGTATATAAAATAAGTATGTTTTATATAAATAGTTAAACTATAAAAATTACAGTAGTAGATAATAAATTATAGTTTATAGATTAAAGTAGAAAAAATAATCATACTTATTTGATCAAAAAATAATCTTTATGGGAATAAAGCTTTTAAAATATAGTGTGGTATTTATTAAATTTTTATAAAGTGGTATATTTAGTGAGCCACTGTGCTTCACATTCTCTTTAAGTTGTAAACTTTTTTGTTCTTTCTGATGAGTTTTTTCTTTTATTTTTATGATACTACCGATTTCTGTAGCAATAAATTATAATTTTTGTTTTGGAAATACTTTGCATAAAATGTTGTTTAAGTCGCTACAGTATTATGTAGGCATAAATCAGTTTATTGTTTAAAATGTAACAAATCTTTAAGAGATCTATAATTGTCTCCTACAAAATTATAAATACATATATGTATACGAAAAAAAAGATTTTACAAAAGATTTTCATACTTTCGTAATATTAGACAAGGAAATGTTTACATAATATTTCTTATTATACATGAAATTTTCGTAAATATAACGATATATTTGTAAAGTTAATTATGGCTTATTTTCAGTGTACTTGTTTCAATTTTATATGTTGTTTACAAATATAGTTAAATGCCATCGTTTCAATAAAGGATACAAAAAGGATTATTTTCTCTTAACAATAAATATTTGCTATATATGTATAGCGTTAGTATATTTCGTCTGAAATTCTCTGAAAAACAAACCAAAAAAACTTTAATTTAGTTTTGTAATGAATTCTTTGAAAAATAATAAAAACAACAACCATATGATGGCTATAATAACAACTTTATAAGACAACAGGAAAATAAAGCAATAAGAAACCTTTTAGAGTATAAAGAAAACAACAACAGCGGTTTTAAGAAACAACAAATTTTATTAAACATTTCTGAAAAAAAAGGGATAAAGAAGTTGCTTTTTAGCATAAAGTGGGTCAAAACACTAAAAAGATTTAAAATTCATTTTATAACAAACTGCCTACGAAAACAGAAAAATATGGTAAGAACGAAATGTCTACTTATATATGGCTGGCAAGTGCTAACAAAGCTTTTAAGATTTGATAAACAAACACGAAAAAATATTGAGAAAAAAACAAGGAAAAAAATCCCAAGAAAAACAGAAAAAGTTATTTGCGACAACAAAAACAGCAGCTACAAAATGTAACAGCAACAACAACAACAACAGTTGTAAAAGAAAAAAATATCAAAACAGCAAACGACAGCAGCAGCAAAATCAAAAGCAACAGCAACCATATTGGGCCAATATTTGCTGTAGTCAAAAGGCAATATAAATACCTGCACAGCCATAAACTATGGACTTTCTGCAAAAAGTTTTCAACATTTGCATACAACACATCACATCAAACACACTCAGCACGGGGGCCACAAACAACTCAGGAATCAAGAATCCATAATAAATACGAAAGCACAAACAAACAAACAACACACGGTTCAAAAACTTTTTCAACCCACACAACACCTCCTAACCCAATCTTAACAGACAAATTACTTTAGCATCAACGTTAACAGTAGCAATAGAGTGACAGCAGGGTAAGCGGATAGCAGCAGCCAGTAGCAGCAGCAATATGAAAAGTTTAGTTTTCAAATCTCTAATGCTGATAATGGTTTTACAAGATGTTACAAACAGTTTTAGCTAAACCAACAACTAAGGTATGATTGACTGAACGAATGAGTGAACATTTAGATTTGTTGAATAGTTTTTGGCTTAAGACCATAGAGTGTGTTTAAGAAGAATATTGTTTTTTTTTTCTTTTCTACAAATATCAATCAAAATTATATGGATTTAAGTAAACAAATCTATAAAGTTGTGGTTTAGGGAAAAAGTGATTTCATTTTGAATAAAGAAAATACTCCTAGTGATTGTGTGCCTTTGTATGTTAGTTAGTAGTGGTCTAGTCTGTCAATACAAAGATCGTGGGTTCGATTGCCACTAGAGACAAAAATATTTAAAAGAAAAGCTCAAAACGTCTTATAGTGGTCGAGTTGTATTTCTTCGTATCTGATGTAACATACATCCTTGTTTCAATTTAACTAATTACCTAATACTAGTGATTACAATTTGAGTTTAAAAATGACCAGTGAAGTAACTAGTGACTTTTAAAGTGAAACAGAAACTTTCAATGACTACTACTTACCATCTGCATTACTTAGAATAGGTCTAGTAATAACTTACAAATAATATATTATGTAAGTACTTACTTTAAGCCTTATGGCATATGGTTCTCGAACTCTGTTTTTATCACAAAAGAAAAAAATTTTCATTTTTGAGAAAACTAATAATAGACGCAGTGGACGTACTTTCTCAGAGACAAAACTACTTACTTAACCCCCTATTTGTAAGCCAGCGTGGTAAATACTTACCTCCAATGTCTAAATTCTACAAAGCTGCAAAATCTATAAAAAAAAAAACTATTGTTTTGATTTTATTTGCAAATCCGAAATCAACTTTTCCCCCCACCCAAACACTAGCTAGTGTATTAACTAAATGTTTCTTCTATTGTTTTCTATTCGCAGGCACCCATCATGAATGTTGACAAGACACAACCACTCTACGAATTACAATTGGCCGTTTGGCCAACAGATGTTGATGATATTATTGAAGCGGTTATGCCACCAAACAATGAAATTCCCCTGCACACGTTAATAGAACAGCCAGTGGTTGTTATGCCTGACATGGACGACTATACACAAAATGATGATGATAATGATGATAATGGAATAATCACTGATAATTTTGCCGATGATGATGAAGACCTTGATGTTGTTTATGATCCCACTAGTGATTTGTGGCCAATAATTACGGGTGAACCAGAGGCCAGCAAACCAACAGACGAAGTAATTGTATTGGAAAATTATCATCATAAATATGGCAATGGTAGTGAGGAATATAAGTAAGAGTTTAGAAAAAGATTTTAAAACATCCCACTGACAGACTAGGGGTAAAATTGATTGATTGTCTATTGGAATGTATTTGTTTTTTTGTTTTGTTTACAGGTTAGTGTTAAGTAATGGCATGGTCAATTATCAACGCATAGATCATGTCTTGGTGAAAGGTGTTTGGAGGCCAGTACAACAGGGTTATTATACTGTACCCTCGATGGCGGGTACAAGAGAATCATATCAGACAACTTATTATCGTGCCGATACAAATGGTTATAATGTTTATAAAAGTATGTTGTTAGTTGTTGTTATTGTTGGAAAATTATTTATTTCTTTGTTGTTTGTTTTTCAGCTGAAAGAACTCCCCGTAATCCTGCTTATGATGTTTATTTGCAATATGCCAAGGAACAAGATGCCAAACTGCAAGGAAATTGATTATTTCTTCTTTTTAAATAGAAACAAATTATAGAAAAAATATAAAGAAATAAATAAAGTCTATTTAATTTATAATATATTTAGAACAAGAAATTTTTTGTTACAAACTTTTATTTAAATGGAAAGTAATTCGAAAAATTTTAAAGTTTTGCAGAATGATGTGCATATCTACAAAATATATTAATGCAGAATTGTATTCGATATCATTATTAATTCATGAGTTGTGGCCTCTGGTTACTGGTTAGTGTTCTAGTGTGGTAGACCGGAGGTAGTGGGTTCGATTCCCACCTGAGGCACTGGTTAAGAGTGCACAACGGCCCGATAGAGGCCTTAGGGGATTTCTTCGTATTTGATTTATACATCTAACTAACTAACTAACTAACTAACTAACTAACTAACTAACTAACTAACTAACTAACTAACTAACTAACTAACTAACTAACTAACTAACTAACTAACTAACTAACTAACTAACTAACTAACTAACTAACTAACTAACTACTAACTAACTAACTAACTAACTAACTAACTAACTACTAACTAACTAACTAACTAACTAATAACTAACTAACTAACTAACTAACTAACTAACTAACTAACTAACTAACTAACTAACTAACTAACTAACTAACTAACTAACTAACTAACTAACTAACTACTAACTAACTAACTAACTAACTAACTAACTACTAACTAACTAACTAACTAACTAACTAACTAACTAACTAACTAACTAACTAACTAACTAACTAACTAACTAACTAACTACTAACTAACTAACTACTACTAACTAACTAACTAACTAACTAACTAACTAACTAACTAACTAACTAACTAACTAACTAACTAACTAACTAACTAACTAACTAACTAACTAACTAACTAACTAACTAACTAACTACTAACTAACTAACTAACTAACTAACTAACTAACTAACTAACTAACTAACTAACTAACTAACTAACTAACTAACTAACTAACTAACTAACTAACTAACTAACTACTAACTAACTAACTAACTAACTAACTAACTAACTAACTACTAACTAACTAACTAACTACTAACTAACTAACTAACTAACTAACTAACTAACTAACTAACTAACTAACTAACTAACTAACTAACTAACTAACTACTAACTAACTACTAACTACTAACTACTAACTAACTAAACTAACTAACTACTAACTAACTAACTAACTAACTAACTAACTAACTAACTAACTAACTAACTAACTAACTAACTAACTAACTAACTAACTAACTAACTAACTAACTAACTAACTAACTAACTAACTAACTAACTAACTAACTAACTAACTAACTAACTAACTAACTAACTACACTAACTAACTAACTAACACTAACTAACTAACTAACTAACTAACTAACTAACTAACTAACTAACGAACTAACTAACTAACTAACTACTAACTAACTAACTAACTAACTAACTAACTAACTAACTAACTAACTAACTAACTAACTACTACTAACTAACTAACTAACTAACTAACTAACTAACTAACTAACTAACTAACTAACTAACTAACTAACTACTAACTAACTAACTAACTAACTAACTAACTAACTAACTAACTAACTAACTAACTACTAACTAACTACTAACTAACTAACTAACTAACTAACTAACTAACTAACTAACTAACGAACTAAATAACTAACTACTACTAACTAACTAACTAACTAACTAATACTAACTAACTAACTAACTAACTAACTAACTAACTAACTAACGAACTAACTAACTAACTAACTAACTAACTAACTAACTAACTAACTAACTAACTAACTAACTAACTACTAAACTAACTAACTAACTAACTACTAACTAACTAACTAACTAACTAACTAACTTAACTAACTACTAACTACTAACTAACTAACTAACTAACTAACTAAACTACTAACTAACTAACTAACTAACTAACTAACTAACTAACTAACTAACTAACTAACTACTAACTAACTAACTAACTACTAACTAACTACTAACTAACTAACTAACTAACTAACTAACTACTAACTAACTAACTAACTAACTACTAACTAACTAACTAACTAACTAACTAACTAACTAACTAACTAACTACTAACTACTACTAACTACTACTAACTAACTAACTACTAACTAACTAACTAACTAACTAACTAACTAACTACTAACTAACTAACTAACTAACTAACTAACTAACTAACTAACTAACTAACTAACTAACTAACTAACTAACTAACTAACGAACTAACTAACTAACTAACTAACTAACTAACTAACTCTAACTAACTAACTAACTACTAACTAACTAACTAACTAACTACTACTAACTAACTAACTAACTAACTAACTAACTAACTAACTAACTAACTAACTAACTAACTAACGAACTACCTAACTAACTACTAACTAACTAACTAACTAACTAACTAACTAACTTAACTAACTAACTAACTAACTAACTAACTAACTACTAACTAACTACTAACTAACTAACTAACTAACTACTAACT